>NW_026113488.1:0-21238 GCF_024323335.1 Lathyrus oleraceus
ATTCCCACAATTCAATCAAATTTCATGGTTTAACATCATTTTCATCATTCCCACAATTCAATCAAATTTCATGGGTTTAACATCAACATTTTCATCATTCCCACAATTCAATCAAATTCATGGGTTTGTTTAACATCATCATTTTATAATTCCCACAATTCAATCAATTTCATGGGTTTAACATCATCATTTTCATCATTCCCACAATTCAATCAAATTTCATGGGTTTAACATCACATTTTCATCATTCCCACAATTCAATCAAATTTCATGGGTTTAACATCATCATTTTCTATAATTCCCACAATTCAATCAAATTTCATGGGTTTAACATCATCATTTTCATCATTCCCACAATTCAATCAAATTTCATGGGTTTAACATCAACATTTTCATCATTCCCAACTCAATCAAATTTCATGGGTTTAACATCAACATTTTCATCATTCCCACAATTCAATCAAATTTCATGGGTTTAACATCATCATTTCTATAATTCCCACAATTCAATCAAATTTCATGGTTTAACATCATCATTTTCATCATTCCCACTCAATCAAATTTCATGGGTTTAACATCAACATTTTCATCATTCCCACAATTCAATCAATTTCATGGGTTTAACATCATCATTTTCAAATTCCCACAATTCAATCAAATTTCATGGGTTTAACATCATCATTTTCATCATTCCCACAATTCAATCAAATTTCATGGTTTTACATCAACATTTTCATCATTCCCACAATTCAATCAAATTTCATGGGTTTAACATCATCATTTTATAATTCCCACAATTCAATCAAATTTCATGGGTTTAACATCATCATTTTCATCATTCCCACAATTCAATCAAATTTCATGGGTTTAACATCAACATTTTCATCATTCCCACAATTCAATCAAATTTCATGGGTTTAACATCATCATTTTCATAATTCCCACAATTCAATCAAATTTCATGGGTTTAACATCAACATTTCATCATTCCCACAATTCAATCAAATTTCATGGGTTTAACATCATCATTTCTATAATTCCCACAATTCAATCAAATTTCATGGGTTTAACATCATATTTCATCATTCCCACAATTCAATCAAATTTCATGGGTTTAACATCATCATTTCTATAATTCCCACAATTCAATCAAATTTCATGGTTTAACATCATCATTTCTATAATTCCCAATTCAATCAAATTTCATGGGTTTAACATCATCATTTTCATCATTCCCACAATTCAATCAAATTTCATGGGTTTAACATCAACATTTTCATCATTCCCACAATTCAATCAAATTTCATGGGTTTAACACATCATTTCTATAATTCCCACAATTCAATCAAATTTCATGGGTTTAACATCATCATTTCATCATTCCCACAATCAATCAAATTTCATGGGTTTAACATCAACATTTTCATCATTCCCACAATTCAATCAAATTTCATGGGTTAAACATCATCATTTCTATATTCCCCCAAAACTCAATCAAATTTCATGGGTTTAACATCAACATTTTCATCATTCCCACAATTCAATCAAATTTCATGGGTTTAACATCATCATTTCTATAATTCCCACAATTCAATCAAATTTCATGGGTTTAACATCATCATTTTCATCATTCCCACAATTCAATCAAATTTCATGGGTTTAACATCAACATTTTCATCATTCCCACAATTCAATCAAATTTCATGGGTTTAACATCATCATTTTCTATAATTCCCACAATTCAATCAAATTTCATGGTTTAACATCATCATTTTCATCATTCCCACAACTCAATCAAATTTCATGGGTTTAACATCAACATTTTCATCATTCCCCAATTCAATCAAATTTCATGGGTTTAACATCATCATTTCTATAATTCCCACAATTCAATCAAATTTCATGGGTTTACACAACATCATTTTCATCATTCCCACAATTCAATCAAATTTCATGGGTTTAACATCAACATTTTCATCATTCCCACAATTCAATCAAATTTCATGGGTTTAACATCATCATTTCTATAATTCCCACAATTCAATCAAATTTCATGGTTTAACATCACATTTTCATCATTCCCACAATTCAATCAAATTTCATGGGTTTAAACAACATTTTCATCATTCCCACAATTCAATCAAATTTCATGGGTTTAACATCATCATTTCTATAATTCCCACAATTCAATCAAATTTCATGGGTTTAACATCATCATTTTCATCATTCCCACAATTCAATCAAATTTCATGGGTTTAACATCAACATTTTCATCATTCCCACATTCAATCAAATTTCATGGGTTTAACATCAACATTTTCATCATTCCCACAATTCAATCAAATTTCATGGGTTTAACATCATCATTTCTATATTCCCACTTCAATCAAATTTCATGGGTTTAACATCATCATTTTCATCATTCCCACAATTCAATCAAATTTCATGGGTTTAACATCAACATTTTCATCATTCCCACAATTCAATCAAATTTCATGGGTTTAACATCATCATTTCTATAATTCCCACAATTCAATCAAATTTCATGGGTTTAACATCAACATTTTCATCATTCCCACAATTCAATCAAATTTCATGGGTTAACATCATCATTTTATATTCCCACAATTCAATCAATTTCATGGGTTTAACACCATCATTTTCATCATTCCCACAATCAATCAAATTTCATGGTTTTAACATCACATTTTCATCATTCCCACAATTCAATCAAATTTCATGGTTTAACATCATCATTTCTATATTCCCACAATTCAATCAAATTTCATGGGTTTAACATCATCATTTTCATCATTCCCACAATTCAATCAAATTTCATGGGTTTAACATCAACATTTTCATCATTCCCACAATTCAATCAATTTCATGGGTTAACATCATCATTTCTATAATTCCACAATTCAATCAATTTCATGGGTTTAACATCATCATTTCATCATTCCCACAATTCAATCAAATTTCATGGGTTTAACATCAACATTTTCATCATTCCCACAATTCAATCAAATTTCATGGGTTTAACATCATCATTTCTATAATTCCCACAATTCAATCAAATTTCATGGGTTTAACATCAACATTTTCATCATTCCCACAATTCAATCAAATTTCATGGTTTAACATCATCATCATTTCTATAATTCCCACAATTCAATCAAATTTCATGGTTTAACATCATCATTTTCATCATTCCCACAATTCAATCAAATTTCATGGGTTTAACATCAATTTTCATCATTCCCACAATTCAATCAAATTTCATGGGTTAACATCATTTCTATAATTCCCACAATTCAATCAAATTTCATGGGTTTAACATCATCATTTTCATCATTCCCACAATTCAATCAAATTTCATGGGTTTAACATCAACATTTTCATCATTCCCACAATTCAATCAAATTTCATGGGTTTAACATCATCATTTCTATAATTCCCACAATTCAATCAAATTTCATGGTTTAACATCAATATTTCATCATTCCCACAATTCAATCAAATTTCATGGGTTTAAATCAACATTTTCATCATTCCCACAATTCAATCAAATTTCATGGGTTTAACATCATCATTTCTATAATTCCCACAATTCAATCAAATTTCATGGGTTTAACATCATCATTTTCATCATTCCCACAATTCAATCAAATTTCATGGGTTTAACACAACATTTTCATCATTTCCCAATTCAATCAAATTTCATGGGTTTAACATCAACATTTTCATCATTCCCACAATTCAATCAAATTTCATGGGTTTAACATCATCATTTCATATTCCCACAATTCAATCAAATTTCATGGGTTTAACATCATCATTTTCATCATTCCCACAATTCAATCAAATTTCATGGGTTTAACATCAACATTTTCATCATTCCCACATTCAATCAAATTTCATGGGTTTAACATCATCATTTCATCATTCCCACAATTCAATCAAATTTCATGGGTTTAACATCAACATTTTCATCATTCCCACAATTCAATCAAATTCATGGGTTAAACATCATCATTTCTATAATTCCCACAATTCAATCAATTTCATGGGTTTAACATCATCATTTTCATCATTCCCACAATTCAATCAAATTTCATGGGTTTAACATCAACATTTCATCATTCCCACAATTCAATCAAATTTCATGGGTTTAACATCATCATTTCTATAATTCCCACAATTCAATCAATTTCATGGGTTTAACATCATCATTTTCATCATTCCCACAATTCAATCAAATTTCATGGGTTTAACATCAACATTTTCATCATTCCCACATTCAATCAAATTTCATGGGTTTAACATCATCATTTCTATAATTCCCACAATTCAATCAAATTTCATGGGTTTAACATCATCATTTTCATCATTCCACAACTCAATCAAATTTCATGGGTTTAACATCAACATTTTCATCATTCCCACAATTCAATCAAATTTCATGGGTTTAACATCATCATTTCTATAATTCCCACAATTCAATCAAATTTCATGGGTTTAACATCAACATTTTCATCATTCCCACAATTCAATCAAATTTCATGGGTTTAACATCATCATTTCTCAATTCCCACAATTCAATCAAATTTCATGGGTTTAACATCATCATTTCTATAATTCCCATTTTTTCATGGGTTTAACATCATTTTCATCATTCCCACAATTCAATCAAATTTCATGGGTTTAACATCAACATTTTCATCATTCCCACAATTCAATCAAATTTCATGGGTTTAACATCATCATTTCTATATTCCCACAATTCAATCAAATTTCATGGGTTTAACATCATCATTTTCATCATTCCCACAACTCAATCAAATTTCATGGGTTTAACATCAACATTTTCATCATTCCCACAATTCAATCAAATTTCATGGGTTTAACATCATCATTTCTATAATTCCCACAATTCAATCAAATTTCATGGGTTTAACATCATCATTTTCATCATTCCCACAATCAATCAAATTTCATGGGTTTAACATCAACATTTTCATCATTCCCACAATTCAATCAAATTTCATGGTTTAACATCATCATTTCTATAATTCCCACAATTCAATCAAATTTCATGGGTTTAACATCATCATTTTCATCATTCCCACAATTCAATCAAATTTCATGGGTTTAACATCAACATTTTCATCATTCCCACAATTCAATCAAATTTCATGGGTTTAACATCATCATTTCTTAATCCCACAATTCAATCAAATTTCATGGGTTTAACATCATCATTTTCATCATTCCCACAATTCAATCAAATTTCATGGGTTTAACATCAATCATTTCATCATTCCCACATTCAATCAAATTTCATGGGTTTAACATCAACATTTCATCATTCCCACAATTCAATCAAATTTCATGGGTTTAACATCATCATTTCTATAATTCCCACAATTCAATCAAATTTCATGGGTTTAACATCATCATTTTCATCATTCCCACAATTCAATCAAATTTCATGGGTTTACATCAACATTTTCATCATTCCACAATTCAATCAAATTTCATGGGTTTAACATCATCATTTCTATAATTCCCACAATTCAATCAAATTTCATGGGTTAACATCATCATTTTCATCATTCCCACAATTCAATCAAATTCATGGGTTTAACATCACATTTTCATCATTCCCACAATTCAATCAAATTTCATGGGTTTAACATCATCATTTCTATAATTCCCACAATTCAATCAAATTTCATGGGTTTAACATCATCATTTTCATCATTCCCACAATTCAATCAAATTTCATGGTTTAACATCAACATTTTCATCATTCCCACAATTCAATCAAATTTCATGGGTTTAACATCATCATTTTCTATAATTCCCACAATTCAATCAAATTTCATGGGTTTAACAAATCATTTTCATCATTCCCACAATTCAATCAAATTTCATGGGTTTAACATCACATTTTCATCATTCCCACAATTCAATCAAATTTCATGGTTTAACATCATCATTTCTATAATTCCCACAATTCAATCAAATTTCATGGGTTTAACATCATCATTTCTATCATTCCCAAATTCAATCAAATTTCATGGGTTAACATCATCATTTTCATCATTCCCACAATTCAATCAAATTTCATGGGTTTAACCAACATTTTCATCATTCCCACAATTCAATCAAATTTCATGGGTTTAACATCATCATTTCTATATTCCCACAATTCAATCAAATTTCATGGGTTTAACATCATCATTTTCATCATTCCCACAATTCAATCAAATTTCATGGGTTTAACATCAACATTTTCATCATTCCACAATTCAATCAAATTTCATGGGTTTAACATCATCATTTTATCATTCCCACAATTCAATCAAATTTCATGGGTTTAACATCAACATTTTCATCATTCCCACAATTCAATCAAATTTCATGGGTTTAACATCATCATTTCTATAATTCCCACAATTCAATCAAATTTCATGGGTTTAACATCATCATTTTCATCATTCCCACAATTCAATCAAATTTCATGGGTTTAACATCAACATTTTCATCATTCCCACAATTCAATCAAATTTCATGGTTTAACATCATCATTTCTATAATTCCCACAATTCAATCAAATTTCATGGGTTTAACATCATCATTTTCATCATTCCCACAATTCAATCAAATTTCATGGGTTTAACATCAACATTTTCATCATTCCCACAATTCAATCAAATTTCATGGGTTTAACATCATCATTTCTATAATTCCCACAATTCAATCAAATTTCATGGGTTTACATCATCATTTTCATCATTCCCACAATTCAATCAAATTTCATGGGTTTAACATCAACATTTTCATCATTCCCACAATTCAATCAAATTTCATGGGTTTAACATCATCATTTCTATAATTCCCACAATTCAATCAAATTTCATGGGTTTAACATCAACATTTTCATCATTCCCACAATTCAATCAAATTTCATGGGTTTAACATCAACATTTTCATCATTCCCACAATTCAATCAAATTTCATGGGTTTAACATCATCATTTCTATAATTCCCACAATTCAATCAAATTTCATGGGTTTAACATCATCATTTCATCATTCCCACAATTCAATCAAATTTCATGGGTTTAACATCACATTTTCATCATTCCCAAATTCAATCAAATTTCATGGGTTTAACATCAACATTTTCATCATTCCCACAATTCAATCAAATTTCATGGGTTTAACATCATCATTTTCATCATTCCCACAATTCAATCAAATTTCATGGGTTTAACATCATCATTTCATCATTCCCACAATTCAATCAAATTTCATGGGTTTAACATCAACATTTTCATCATTCCCACAATTCAATCAAATTTCATGGGTTTAACATCATCATTTTATCATTCCCACAATTCAATCAAATTTCATGGGTTTAACATCAACATTTTCATCATTCCCACAATTCAATCAAATTTCATGGGTTAACATCATCATTTCTATAATTCCCACAATTCAATCAAATTTCATGGGTTTAACATCATCATTTTCATCATTCCCACAATTCAATCAAATTTCATGGGTTTAACATCAACATTTTCATCATTCCCACAATTCAATCAAATTTCATGGGTTTAACATCATCATTTCTATAATTCCCACAATTCAATCAAATTTCATGGGTTTAACATCATCATTTTCATCATTCCCACAATTCAATCAAATTTCATGGGTTTAACATCAACATTTTCATCATTCCCACAATTCAATCAAATTTCATGGGTTTAACATCATCATTTCTATATTCCCACAATTCAATCAAATTTCATGGGTTTAACATCATCATTTTCATCATTCCCACAATTCAATCAAATTTCATGGGTTTAACATCAACATTTTCATCATTCCCACAATTCAATCAAATTTCATGGGTTTAACATCATCATTTCTATAATTCCCACAATTCAATCAAATTTCATGGGTTTAAATCAACATTTTCATCATTCCCACAATTCAATCAAATTTCATGGGTTTAACATCATCATTTCTATAATCCCACAATTCAATCAAATTTCATGGGTTTAACATCATCATTTTCATCATTCCCACAATTCAATCAAATTTCATGGGTTTAACATCAACATTTTCATCATTCCCACAATTCAATCAAATTTCATGGGTTTAACATCATCATTTCTATAATTCCCACAATTCAATCAAATTTCATGGGTTTAACATCATCATTTTCATCATTCCCACAATTCAATCAAATTTCATGGGTTTAACATCACATTTTCATCATTCCCACAATTCAATCAAATTTCATGGGTTTAACATCATCATTTCTATAATTCCCACAATTCAATCAAATTTCATGGGTTTAACATCAATATTTTCATCATTCCCACAATTCAATCAAATTTCATGGGTTAACATCAACATTTTCATCATTCCCACAATTCAATCAAATTTCATGGGTTTAACATCATCATTTTCTATAATTCCCACAATTCAATCAAATTTCATGGGTTTAACACATCATTTTCATCATTCCCACAATTCAATCAAATTTCATGGGTTTAACATCAACATTTTCATCATTCCCACAATTCAATCAAATTTCATGGGTTTAACATCATCATTTCTATAATTCCCACAATTCAATCAAATTTCATGGGTTTAACATCATCATTTTATCATTCCCACAATTCAATCAAATTTCATGGGTTTAACATCATCATTTTCATCATTCCCACAATTCAATCAAATTTCATGGGTTTAACATCAACATTTTCATCATTCCCACAATTCAATCAAATTTCATGGGTTTAACATCATCATTTCTATAATTCCCACAATTCAATCAAATTTCATGGGTTTAACATCATCATTTTCATCATTCCCACAATTCAATCAAATTTCATGGGTTTAACATCAACATTTTCATCATTCCCACAATTCAATCAAATTTCATGGGTTTAACATCATCATTTCTATAATTCCCACAATTCAATCAAATTTCATGGGTTTAACATCAACATTTTCATCATTCCCACAATTCAATCAAATTTCATGGGTTTAACATCATCATTTCTATAATTCCCACAATTCAAGCAAATTTCATGGGTTTAACATCATCATTTTCATCTTTCCCACAACTCAATCAAATTTCATGGGTTTAACATCAACATTTTCATCATTCCCACAATTCAATCAAATTTCATGGGTTTAACATCATCATTTCTATAATTCCCACAATTCAATCAAATTTCATGGGTTTAACATCATCATTTTCATCATTCCCACAACTCAATCAAATTTCATGGGTTTAACATCAACATTTTCATCATTCCCACAATTAAATCAAATTTCATGGGTTTAACATCATCATTTCTATAATTCCCACAATTCAATCAAATTTCATGGGTTTAACATCATCATTTTCATCATTCCCACAATTCAATCAAATTTCATGGGTTTAACATCAACATTTTCATCATTCCCACAATTCAATCAAATTTCATGGGTTTAACATCATCATTTCTATAATTCCCACAATTCAATCAAATTTCATGGGTTTAACATCAATATTTCATCATTCCCACAACTCAATCAAATTTCATGGGTTTAAATCAACATTTTCATCATTCCCACAATTCAATCAAATTTCATGGGTTTAACATCAACATTTTCATCATTCCCACAATTCAATCAAATTTCATGGGTTTAACATCATCATTTTCATCATTCCCACAATTCAATCAAATTTCATGGGTTTAACATCAACATTTTCATCATTCCCACAATTCAATCAAATTTCATGGGTTTAACATCAACATTTTCATCATTCCCACAATTCAATCAAATTTCATGGGTTTAACATCATCATTTCTATAATTCCCACAATTCAATCAAATTTCATGGGTTTAACATCATCATTTTCATCATTCCCACAATTCAATCAAATTTCATGGGTTTAACATCAACATTTTCATCATTCCCACAATTCAATCAAATTTCATGGGTTTAACATCATCATTTCTATAATTCCCACAATTCAATCAAATTTCATGGGTTTAACATCAACATTTTCATCATTCCCACAATTCAATCAAATTTCATGGGTTAACATCATCATTTCTATAATTCCCACAATTCAATCAAATTTCATGGTTTAACAACATCATTTTCATCATTCCCACAATTCAATCAAATTTCATGGGTTTAACATCACATTTTCATCATTCCCACAATTCAATCAAATTTCATGGGTTTAACATCATCATTTCTATAATTCCCACAATTCAATCAAATTTCATGGGTTTAACATCATCATTTTCATCATTCCACAATTCAATCAAATTTCATGGGTTTAACATCAACATTTTCATCATTCCCACAATTCAATCAAATTTCATGGGTTTAACATCATCATTTCTATAATTCCCACAATTCAATCAAATTTCATGGGTTTAACATCATCATTTTCATCATTCCCACAATTCAATCAAATTTCATGGGTTTAACATCAACATTTTCATCATTCCCACAATTCAATCAATTTCATGGGTTTAACATCATCATTTCTATAATTCCCACAATTCAATCAAATTTCATGGGTTTAACATCAACATTTCATCATTCCCACAATTCAATCAAATTTCATGGGTTTAACATCATCATTTTCTATAATTCCCACAATTCAATCAAATTTCATGGGTTTAACATCATCATTTTCATCATTCCCACAATTCAATCAAATTTCATGGGTTTAACATCAACATTTTCATCATTCCCACAATTCAATCAATTTCATGGGTTTAACATCATCATTTCTATAATTCCCACAATTCAATCAAATTTCATGGGTTTAACATCATCATTTTCATCATTCCCACAATTCAATCAAATTTCATGGGTTTAACATCAACATTTTCATCATTCCCACAATTCAATCAAATTTCATGGGTTTAACATCATCATTTTATAATTCCCACAATTCAATCAAATTTCATGGGTTTAACATCAATATTTTCATCATTCCCACAACTCAATCAAATTCATGGGTTTAACATCAACATTTTCATCATTCCCACAATTCAATCAAATTTCATGGGTTTAACATCATCATTTCTATAATTCCCACAATTCAATCAAATTTCATGGGTTTAACATCATCATTTTCATCATTCCACAATTCAATCAAATTTCATGGGTTTAACATCAACATTTTCATCATTCCCACAATTCAATCAAATTTCATGGGTTTAACATCATCATTTCTATAATTCCCACAATTCAATCAAATTTCATGGGTTTAACATCATATTTTCATCATTCCCACAATTCAATCAAATTTCATGGGTTTAAATCAACATTTTCATCATTCCCACAATTCAATCAAATTTCATGGGTTTAACATCATCATTTCTATATTCCCACAATTCAATCAAATTTCATGGGTTTACATCATCATTTTCATCATTCCCACAATTCAATCAAATTTCATGGGTTTAACATCAACATTTTCATCATTCCCACAATTCAATCAAATTTCATGGGTTTAACATCATCATTTCTATAATTCCCACAATTCAATCAAATTTCATGGGTTTAACATCATCATTTTCATCATTCCCACAACTCAATCAAATTTCATGGGTTTAACATCAACATTTTCATCATTCCCACAATTCAATCAAATTTCATGGTTTAACATCATCATTTCTATATATTCCCACAATTCAATCAAATTTCATGGGTTTAACATCATATTTTCATCATTCCCACAATTCAATCAAATTTCATGGGTTTAACATCAACATTTTCATCATTCCCACAATTCAATCAAATTTCATGGGTTTAACATCATCATTTCTATAATTCCCACAATTCAATCAAATTTCATGGGTTTAACATCATCATTTTCATCATTCCCACAATCAATCAAATTTCATGGGTTTAACATCAACATTTTCATCATTCCCACAATTCAATCAAATTTCATGGGTTTAACATCATCATTTCTATAATTCCCACAATTCAATCAAATTTCATGGGTTTAACATCATCATTTTCATCATTCCCACAATTCAATCAAATTTCATGGGTTTAACATCAACATTTTCATCATTCCCACAATTCAATCAAATTTCATGGGTTTAACATCATCATTTTATAATTCCCACAATTCAATCAAATTTCATGGGTTTAACATCATCATTTTCATCATTCCCACAATTCAATCAAATTTCATGGGTTTAACATCATCATTTCTATCATTCCCACAATTCAATCAAATTTCATGGGTTTAACATCATCATTTTCATCATTCCCACAATTCAATCAAATTTCATGGGTTTAACATCAACATTTTCATCATTCCCACAATTCAATCAAATTTCATGGGTTTAACATCACATTTTCATCATTCCCACAATTCAATCAAATTTCATGGTTTAACATCATCATTTTCATAATTCCCACAATTCAATCAAATTTCATGGGTTTAACATCATATTTCATCATTCCCACAATTCAATCAAATTTCATGGGTTTATCATCATTTTTCATCATTCCCACAATTCAATCAAATTTCATGGGTTTAACATCAACATTTTCATCATTCCCACAATTCAATCAAATTTCATGGGTTTAACATCAACATTTCCATCATTCCCACAATTCAATCAAATTTCATGGGTTTAACATCATCATTTTCA
Source organism: Lathyrus oleraceus (assembly GCF_024323335.1). Classification (NCBI taxonomy): domain Eukaryota; kingdom Viridiplantae; phylum Streptophyta; class Magnoliopsida; order Fabales; family Fabaceae; genus Lathyrus; species Lathyrus oleraceus. Next base: position 12,713 of record NW_026113488.1, read on the forward strand.
TCATTCCCACAATTCAATCAAATTTCATGGGTTTAACATCAACATTTTCATCATTCCCACAATTCAATCAAATTTCATGGGTTTAACATCAATATTTTCATCATTCCCACAATTCAATCAAATTTCATGGGTTTAACATCAACATTTTCATCATTCCCACAATTCAATCAAATATCATGGTTTAACATCACATTTTCATCATTCCCACAATTCAATCAAATTTCATGGGTTTAACATCAACATGTTCATCATTCCCACAATTCAATCAAATTTCATGGGTTTAACATCATCATTTCTATAATTCCCACAATTCAATCAAATTTCATGGGTTTAACATCAACATTTTCATCATTCCCACAATTCAATCAAATTTCATGGGTTTAACATCAACATTTTCATCATTCCCACAAGTCAATCAAATTTCATGGGTTTAACATCATCATTTCTATAATTCCCACAATTCAATCAAATTTCATGGGTTTAACATCAACATTTTCATCATTCCCACAATTCAATCAAATTTCATGGGTTTAACATCAACATTTCTATCATTCCCACAATTCAATCAAATTTCATGGGTTTAACATCATCATTTTCATCATTCCCACAATTCAATCAAATTTCATGGGTTTAACATCAACATTTTCATCATTCCCACAATTCAATCAAATTTCATGGGTTTAACATCAACATTTTCATCATTCCCACAATTCAATCAAATTTCATGGGTTTAACATCACCATTTTCATCATTCCCACAATTCAATCAAATTTCATGGGTTTAACATCATAATTTTCATCATTCCCACAATTCAATCAAATTTCATGGGTTTAACATCAACATTTTCATCATTCCCACAATTCAATCAAATTTCATGGGTTTAACATCATCATTTCTATCATTCCCACAATTCAATCAAATTTCATGGGTTTAACATCAACATTTTCATCATTCCCACAATTCAATCAAATTTCATGGGTTTAACATCATCATTTCTATAATTCCCACAATTCAATCAAATTTCATGGGTTTAACATCAACATTTTCATCATTCCCACAATTCAATCAAATTTCATGGGTTTAACATCAACATTTTCATCATTCCCACAATTCAATCAAATTTCATGGGTTTAACATCATCATTTCTATAATTCCCACAATTCAATCAAATTTCATGGGTTTAACATCATCATTTTCATCATTCCCACAATTCAATCAAATTTCATGGGTTTAACATCAACATTTTCATCATTCCCACAATTCAATCAAATTTCATGGGTTTAACATCATCATTTCTATCATTCCCACAATTCAATCAAATTTCATGGGTTTAACATCAACATTTTCATCATTCCCACAATTCAATCAAATTTCATGGGTTTAACATCAACATTTTCATCATTCCCACAATTCAATCAAATTTCATGGGTTTAACATCAACATTTCTATAATTCCCACAATTCAATCAAATTTCATGGGTTTAACATCAACATTTTCATCATTCCCACAATTCAATCAAATTTCATGGGTTTAACATCAACATTTTCATCATTCCCACAATTCAATCAAATTTCATGGGTTTAACATCATCATTTCTATCATTCCCACAATTCAATCAAATTTCATGGGTTTAACATCATCATTTTCATCATTCCCACAATTCAATCAAATTTCATGGGTTTAACATCAACATTTTCATCATTCCCACAATTCAATCAAATTTCATGGGTTTAACATCATCATTTCCATCATTCCCACAATTCAATCAAATTTCATGGGTTTAACATCATCATTTTCATCATTCCCACAATTCAATCAAATTTCATGGGTTTAACATCAACATTTTCATCATTCCCACAATTCAATCAAATTTCATGGGTTTAACATCATCATTTCTATAATTCCCACAATTCAATCAAATTTCATGGGTTTAACATCAACATTTTCATCATTCCCACAATCAATCAAATTTCATGGGTTTAACATCAACATTTTCATCATTCCCACAATTCAATCAAATTTCATGGGTTTAACATCATCATTTCTATAATTCCCACAATTCAATCAAATTTCATGGGTTTAACATCAACATTTCATCATTCCCACAATTCAATCAAATTTCATGGGTTTAACATCAACATTTTCATCATTCCCACAATTCAATCAAATTTCATGGGTTTAACATCATCATTTCTATAATTCCCACAATTCAATCAAATTTCATGGGTTTAACATCATCATTTTCATCATTCCCACAATTCAATCAAATTTCATGGGTTTAACATCAACATTTTCATCATTCCCACAATTCAATCAAATTTCATGGGTTTAACATCATCATTTCTATCATTCCCACAATTCAATCAAATTTCATGGGTTTAACATCAATATTTTCATCATTCCCACAATTCAATCAAATTTCATGGGTTTAACATCAACATTTTCATCATTCCCACAATTCAATCAAATTTCATGGGTTTAACATCATCATTTTCATAATTCCCACAATTCAATCAAATTTCATGGGTTTAACATCATCATTTTCATCATTCCCACAATTCAATCAAATTTCATGGGTTTAACATCAACATTTTCATCATTCCCACAATTCAATCAAATTTCATGGGTTTAACATCATCATTTCTATAATTCCCACAATTCAATCAAATTTCATGGGTTTAACATCATCATTTTCATCATTCCCACAATTCAATCAAATTTCATGGGTTTAACATCAACATTTTCATCATTCCCACAATTCAATCAAATTTCATGGGTTTAACATCATCATTTCTATAATTCCCACAATTCAATCAAATTTCATGGGTTTAACATCAACATTTTCATCATTCCCACAATTCAATCAAATTTCATGGTTTAACATCAACATTTTCATCATTCCCACAATTCAATCAAATTTCATGGGTTTAACATCACATTTTCATCATTCCCACAATTCAATCAAATTTCATGGGTTAACATCATCATTTCTATAATTCCCACAATTCAATCAAATTTCATGGGTTTAACATCATCATTTTCATCATTCCCACAATTCAATCAAATTTCATGGGTTTAACATCAACATTTTCATCATTCCCACAATTCAATCAAATTTCATGGGTTTAACATCATCATTTCTATAATTCCCACAATTCAATCAAATTTCATGGGTTTAACATATCAACATTTTCATCATTCCCACAATTCAATCAAATTTCATGGGTTTAACATCAGCATTTCTATAATTCCCACAATTCAATCAAATTTCATGGGTTTAACATCATCATTTTCATCATTCCACAATTCAATCAAATTTCATGGGTTTAACATCAACATTTTCATCATTCCCACAATTCAATCAAATTTCATGGGTTTAACATCATCATTTCTATAATTCCCACAATTCAATCAAATTTCATGGGTTTAACATCATCATTTTCATCATTCCCACAATTCAATCAAATTTCATGGGTTTAACATCAACATTTTCATCATTCCCACAATTCAATCAAATTTCATGGGTTTAACATCACATTTTCATCATTCCCAATTCAATCAAATTTCATGGGTTTAACATCAACATTTTCATCATTCCCACAATTCAATCAAATTTCATGGGTTTAACATCACCATTTCTATAATTCCCCAATTCAATCAAATTTCATGGGTTTAACATCATCATTTTCATCATTCCCACAATCAATCAAATTTCATGGGTTTAACATCACATTTTCATCATTCCCACAATTCAATCAAATTTCATGGGTTTAACATCATCATTTCTATCATTCCCACAATTCAATCAAATTTCATGGGTTTAACATCGGGTCTGAGGGGGTTGCAATCATTTTCATCATTCCCACAATTCAATCAAATTTCATGGGTTTAACATCATCATCTTTATCATTCCCACAATTCAATCAAATTTCATGGGTTTAACATCATCATTTTCATCATTCCCACAATTCAATCAAATTTCATGGGTTTAACATCAACATTTTCATCATTCCCACAATTCAATCAAATTTCATGGGTTTAACATCATCATTTCTATAATTCCCACAATTCAATCAAATTTCATGGGTTTAACATCAACATTTTCATCATTCCCACAATTCAATCAAATTTCATGGTTTAACATCAACATTTTCATCATTCCCACAATTCAATCAAATTTCATGGGTTTAACATCATCATTTCTATAATTCCCACAATTCAATCAAATTTCATGGTTTAACATCACCATTTTCATCATTCCACAATTCAATCAAATTTCATGGGTTTAACATCAACATTTTCATCATTCCCACAATTCAATCAAATTTCATGGGTTTAACATCATCATTTCTATAATTCCCACAATTCAATCAAATTTCATGGGTTTAACATCATCATTTTCATCATTCCCACAATTCAATCAAATTTCATGGGTTTAACATCAACATTTTCATCATTCCCACAATTCAATCAAATTTCATGGGTTTAACATCATCATTTCTATAATTCCCACAATTCAATCAAATTTCATGGGTTTAACATCAACATTTTCATCATTCCCACAATTCAATCAAATTTCATGGGTTTAACATCATCATTTCTATAATTCCCACAATTCAATCAAATTTCATGGGTTTAACATCATCATTTCATCATTCCCACAATTCAATCAAATTCATGGGTTTAACATCAACATTTTCATCATTCCCACAATTCAATCAAATTTCATGGGTTTAACATCAGCATTTCTATAATTCCCACAATTCAATCAAATTTCATGGGTTTAACATCATCATTTTCATCATTCCCACAATTCAATCAAATTTCATGGGTTTAACATCAACATTTTCATCATTCCCATCAATTCAATCAATTTCATGGGTTTAACATCAACATTCTTCATCATCATTCCCACAATTCAATCAAATTTCATGGGTTTAACATCATCATTTTCATCATTCCCACAATTCAATCAAATTTCATGGGTTTAACATCAACATTTCATCATTCCCACAATTCAATCAAATTTCATGGGTTTAACATCATCATTTCTATATTCCCACAATTCAATCAAATTTCATGGGTTTAACATCATCATTTTCATCATTCCCACAATTCAATCAAATTTCATGGGTTTAACATCAACATTTCATCATTCCACAATTCAATCAAATTTCATGGGTTTAACATCATCATTTCATATTCCCACAATTCAATCAAATTTCATGGGTTTAACATCATCATTTTCATCATTCCCACAATTCAATCAAATTTCATGGGTTTAACATCAACATTTTCATCATTCCACAATTCAATCAATTTCATGGGTTAACATCATTTCTCAAATTCCCACAATTCAATCAATTTCATGGGTTTAACATCATCATTTTCATCATTCCCACAATTCAATCAAATTTCATGGGTTTAACATCAACATTTTCATCTTCCACAATTCAATCAAATTTCATGGGTTTAACATCATCATTTCTATAATTCCCACAATTCAATCAAATTTCATGGGTTTAAACATCACATTTTCATCATTCCCACAATTCAATCAATTTCATGGGTTTAACATCAACATTTTCATCATTCCCACAATTCAATCAAATTTCATGGGTTTAACATCATCATTTCTATAATTCCCACAATTCAATCAAATTTCATGGGTTTAAATCAACATTTTCATCATTCCCACAATTCAATCAATTTCATGGGTTTAACATCAACATTTTCATCATTCCCACAATTCAATCAAATTTCATGGGTTTAACATCATCATTTCTATAATTCCCACAATTCAATCAAATTTCATGGGTTTAACATCATCATTTTCATCATTCCCACAATTCAATCAAATTTCATGGGTTTAACATCAACATTTTCATCATTCCCACAATTCAATCAAATTTCATGGGTTTAACATCATCATTTTCTATAATTCCCACAATTCAATCAAATTTCATGGGTTTAACATCATCATTTTCATCATTCCCACAATTCAATCAAATTTCATGGGTTTAACATCACATTTTCATCATTCCCACAATTCAATCAAATTTCATGGGTTAAATCATTTCTATAATTCCCACAATTCAATCAAATTTCATGGGTTTAACATCCATCTTTTCATCATTCCCACAATTCAATCAAATTTCATGGTTTAACATCACATTTTCATCATTCCCACATTCAATCAATTTCATGGGTTTAACATCATCATTTCTATAATTCCCACAATTCAATCAAATTTCATGGGTTTAACATCATATTTCATCATTCCCACAATTCAATCAAATTTCATGGGTTTAACATCAACATTTTCATCATTCCCACAATTCAATCAAATTTCATGGGTTAAACATCATCATTTCTATATTCCCACAATTCAATCAAATTTCATGGGTTTAACATCAACATTTTCATCATTCCCACAATTCAATCAAATTTCATGGGTTTAACATCATCATTTCTATAATTCCCACAATTCAATCAAATTTCATGGGTTTAACATCATCATTTTCATCATTCCCACAATCAATCAAATTTCATGGGTTTAACATCACATTTTCATCATTCCCACAATTCAATCAAATTTCATGGGTTTAACATCATCATTTCTATAATTCCCACAATTCAATCAAATTTCATGGGTTTACATCATCATTTTCATCATTCCCACAATTCAATCAAATTTCATGGGTTTCATCAACATTTTCATCATTCCCACAATTCAATCAATTTCATGGGTTTAACATCATCATTTCTATAATTCCCACAATTCAATCAAATTTCATGGGTTTAACATCATCATTTTCATCATTCCCACAATTCAATCAAATTTCATGGGTTTAACATCAACATTTTCATCATTCCCACAATTCAATAAATTTCATGGGTTTACATCATCATTTCTATCATTCCCCAATTCAATCAAATTTCATGGGTTTAACATCATATTTTCATCATTCCCACAATTCAATCAAATTTCATGGTTTAAATCAACATTTTCATCATTCCCACAATTCAATCAAATTTCATGGGTTTAACATCATCATTTCTATAATTCCCACAATTCAATCAATTTCATGGGTTTAACATCATCATTTTCATCATTCCCACAATTCAATCAAATTTCATGGGTTTAACATCACATTTTCATCATTCCCACAATTCAATCAAATTTCATGGGTTTAACATCATCATTTCTATAATTCCCACAATTCAATCAAATTTCATGGGTTTAACATCATCATTTTCATCATTCCCCAATTCAATCAAATTTCATGGGTTAACATCAACATTTTCATCATTCCCACAATTCAATCAAATTTCATGGGTTCCATCATTTCTATAATTCCCACAATTCAATCAAATTTCATGGGTTTAACATCATCATTTTCATCATTCCACAACTCAATCAAATTAAAATTTCATGGGTTTAACATCAACATTTTCATCATTCCCACAATTCAATCAAATTTCATGGGTTTAACATCATCATTTCTATAATTCCCACAATTCAATCAAATTTCATGGGTTTAACATCATCATTTCATCATTCCCACAATTCAATCAAATTTCATGGGTTTAACATCAACATTTTCATCATTCCACAATTCAATCAAATTTCATGGTTTAACATCATCATTTCTATAATTCCCACAATTCAATCAAATTTCATGGGTTTAACATCATCATTTTCATCATTCCCACAATCAATCAAATTTCATGGGTTAACATCAACATTTCATCATTCCCACAATTCAATCAATTTCATGGGTTTAACATCATCATTTCTATAATTCCCACAATTCAATCAAATTTCATGGGTTTAACACATCATCATTTTCATCATTCCCACAATTCAATCAAATTTCATGGGTTTAACATCAACATTTTCATCATTCCCACAATTCAATCAAATTTCATGGGTTTAACATCATCATTTCTATAATTCCCACAATTCAATCAATTTCATGGGTTTAACATCATCATTTTCATCATTCCCACAATTCAATCAAATTTCATGGGTTTAACATCACATTTTCATCATTCCCACAATTCAATCAAATTTCATGGGTTTAACATCATCATTTCTATATTCCCAATTCAATCAAATTTCATGGGTTTAACATCATCATTTTCATCATTCCCACAATTCAATCAAATTTCATGGGTTTAACATCAACATTTTCATCATTCCCACAATTCAATCAAATTTCATGGGTTAAACATCATCATTTCTATAATTCCCACAATTCAATCAAATTTCATGGGTTTAACATCATCATTTCATCATTCCCACAATTCAATCAAATTTCATGGTTTAACATCACCATTTTCATCATTCCCACATTCAATCAAATTTCATGGTTTAACATCATCATTTCTATCATTCCCACAATTCAATCAAATTTCATGGGTTTAACATCAATCATTTTCATCATTCCCACAATTCAATCAATTTCATGGGTTTAACATCAACATTTTCATCATTCCCCAATTCAATCAAATTTCATGGGT
>NW_026113489.1:0-21230 GCF_024323335.1 Lathyrus oleraceus
GTTAATCATTTTTCTATCAATACTCGTCCGTATTGATTTTCAGCACTCGTCCATGTTAATCATTTCTTTGTCAATACTCGTCCGTATTGATTTTCAACACTCGTCCGTGTTAATCATTTCTTTATCAATACTCATTCGTATTGATTTTCTACACTCGTCTGTGTTAATCATTTCTCTGTTAATACTCGTCCGTATTGATTTTCAGCACTCGTCCGTTAATCATTCCTTTGTCAATACTCGTCCGTATTGATTTTTCAACACTCGTCCGTGTTAATCATTTCTTTGTCAATACTCGTCCGTAGGATTTTCAACCTCGTCCGTGCTAATCATTCTTTGTCAATACTCGTCCCGCATTGATTTTCAACACTCGTCCGTGTTAATCATTTCTTTGTCAATACTCTCCGTATTGATTTTCAACACTCGTCCGTGCTAATCATTCTTTGTCAATAATCGTCAGTATTATTTTCAACACTCGTCCGTATTAATCATTTCTTTGTCAATACTCGTCCGTATTGATTTTCAAAACTCGTTCGTGTTAATCATTTCTATGTTAATACTCGTCCATATTGATTTTCAACACTCGTCCGTGTTAATCATTTCTTTGTCAATAATCGTCCGTATTGATTTTCAACACTCGTCCGTGTTAATCATTTCCTTGTCAATACTCGTCCGTATTGATTTTCAATACTCGTCCGTGTTAATCATTCCTTTGTCAATACTCGTCCGTATCGATTTACAAAACTCGTTCAAGTTAATCATTTCCTTGTTAATACTCGTCCGTATTGATTTTCAACACTCGTCCGTGTTAATCATTTTTCTATCAATACTCGTCCGTATTGATTTTCAGCACTCGTCCATGTTAATCATTCCTTTGCCAATACTCGTCCGTATTGATTTTCAACACTCGTCTGTGTTAATCATTCCTATGTCAATACTCGTCCGTATTGATTTTCAAAACTCGCCCGTGTTAATCATTTCTTTAACAATACTCATTCGTATTGATTTTCAACACTCGTCTGTGTTAATCATTTCTTTGTTAATACTCGTCCGTATTGATTTTTATTGATTTTCAGCACTCGTCCATGTTAATCATTCCTTTGCCAATACTCGTCCGTATTGATTTTCAACACTCGTCCGTGTTAATCATTCCTTTGTCAATACTGTCCGTATTGATTTTCAAACTCGCCCGTGTTATCATTTCTTAACAATACTCATTCGTATTGATTTTCAACACTCGTCCATGTTAATCGTTTCTTTGTCAATACTCGTCCGTATTGATTTTCAACACTCGTCCGGTTTAATCATTTCTCTATCAATACTCGTCCGTTTGATTTTCAGCACTCGTCCATGTTAATCATTTCCTTTGGCCATACTCGTCCGTATTGATTTTCAACACTCGTCCGTGTTAATCATTCCTTTGTCAATACTCGTCCGTATTGATTTTCAAAACTCGCCCGTGTTAATCATTTCTTTAACAATACTCATTCGTATTGATTTTCAACACTCGTCATGTTAATCGTTTCTTTGTCAATACTCGTCGTATTGATTTTCAACACTCGTCCATGTTAATCATTTCTTTGTCAATACTCTCATATTGATTTTCAACACTCGTCTGTGTTAATCATTTCTCTGTTAATACGGTCCGTATTGATTTTCAACACTCGTCCATGTTAATCATTCCTTTGTCAATACTCGTCCGTATTGATTTTCAACACTCGTCCGTTTAATCATTTCTCTGTTAATACTCGTCCGTATTGATTTTCAACACTCGTCCGGTTAATCGTTTCTTTGTCAATACTCGTCCGTATTGATTTTCAGCACTCGTCCATGTTAATCATTCCTTTGTCAATACTCGTCCGTATTGATTTTCAATACTCGTCCGTGTTAATCATTTCTTTGTCAATACTCGTCCGTATTGATTTTCAACACTCGTCCGTGCTAATCATTCCTTTGTCAATACTCGTCCGCATTGATTTTCAAAACTCGTCCGTGTTAATCATTTCTCTATCAATACTCGTCCGTATTGATTTTCAGCACTCGTCCATGTTAATCATTCCTTTGCCAATACTCGTCCGTATTGATTTTCAACACTCGTCCGTGTTAATCATTCCTTTGTCAATACTCGTCCGTATTGATTTTCAAAACTCGCCCGTGTTAATCATTTTCTTTAACAATACTCATTCGTATTGATTTTCAACACTCGTCCATGTTAATCGTTTCTTTGTCAATACTCGTCCGTATTGATTTTCAACACTCGTCCATGTTAATCATTTCTTTATCAATACTCATCCATATTGATTTTCAACACTCGTCGTGTTAATCATTTCTCTGTCAATACTCGTCCGTATTGATTTTCAGCACTCGTCCATGTTAATCATTCCTTTGTCAATACTCGTCCGTATTGATTTTCAACACTCGTCCGTGTTAATCATTTCTTTACAATACTCATTCCGTATTGATTTTCTACACTCGTCTGGTTAATCATTTCTCTGTTAATACTCGTCCGTATTGATTTTCAGCACTCGTCCATGTTAATCATTCCTTTGTCAATACTCGTCCGTATTGATTTTCAACACTCGTCCGTGTTAATCATTTCTTTGTCAATACTCGTCCGTATGGATTTTCAACACTCGTCCGTGCTAATCATTCCTTTGTCAATACTCGTCCGCATTGATTTTCAACACTCGTCCGTGTTAATCATTTCTTTGTCAATACTCGTCCGTATTGATTTTCAACACTCGTCCGTGCTAATCATTTCTTTGTCAATAATCGTCAGTATTAATTTTCAACACTCGTCCGTATTAATCATTTCTTTGTCAATACTCGTCCGTATTGATTTTCAAAACTCGTTCGTGTTAATCATTTCTATGTTAATACTCGTCCATATTGATTTTCAACACTCGTCCGTGTTAATCATTTCTTTGTCAATAATCGTCCGTATTGATTTTCAACACTCGTCCGTGTTAATCATTTCTTTGTCAATACTCGTCCGTATTGATTTTCAATACTCGTCCGTGTTAATCATTCCTTTGTCAATACTCGTCCGTATCGATTTACAAAACTCGTTCAAGTTAATCATTTCTTTGTTAATACTCGTCCGTATTGATTTTCAACACTCGTCTATGTTAATCATTTTTCTATCAATACTCGTCCGTATTGATTTTCAGCACTCGTCCATGTTAATCATTTCTTTGTCAATACTCGTCCGTATTGATTTTCAACACTCGTCCGTGTTAATCATTTCTTTATCAATACTCATTCGTATTGATTTTCTACACTCGTCTGTGTTAATCATTTCTCTGTTAATACTCGTCCGTATTGATTTTCAGCACTCGTCCATGTTAATCATTCCTTTGTCAATACTCGTCCGTATTGATTTTCAACACTCGTCCGTGTTAATCATTTCTTTGTCAATACTCGTCCGTATTGATTTTCAACACTCGTCCGTGCTAATCATTCCTTTGTCAATACTCGTCCGCATTGATTTTCAACACTCGTCCGGTTAATCATTTTTTGTCAATACTCGTCCGTATTGATTTTCAACACTCGTCCGTGTTAATCATTTCTTTGTCAATACTCGTCAGTATTGATTTTCAACACTCGTCCTGTTAATCATTTCTTTGTCAATACTCGTCCGTATTGATTTTCAAACTCGTTCCGTGTTAATCATTTCTATGTCAATACTCGTCCATATTGATTTTCAACACTCGTCCGTGTTAATCATTTCTTTGTCAATAATCGTCCGTATTGATTTTCAACACTCGTCCGTGTTAATCATTTCCTTGTCAATACTCGTCCGTGTTAATCATTCCTTTGTCAATACTCGTCCGTATCGATTTACAAAACTCGTTCAAGTTAATCATTTCTTTGTTAATACTCGTCCGTATTGATTTTCAACACTCGTCCGTGTTAATCATTTTTCTATCAATACTCGTCCGTATTGATTTTCAGCACTCGTCCATGTTAATCATTCTTGCCAATACTCGTCCGTATTGATTTTCAACACTCGTCTGTGTTAATCATTCCTTTGTCATACTCGTCCGTATTGATTTTCAAAACTCGCCCGTGTTAATCATTTCTTTAACAATACTCGTTCGTATTGATTTTCAACACTCGTCTGTGTTAATCATTTCTTTGTTAATACTCGTCCGTATTGATTTTCAACACTCGTCCGTGTTAATCATTTCGCTATCAATACTCGTCCGTATTGATTTTCAGCACTCGTCCATGTTAATCATTCCTTTGCCAATACTCGTCCGTATTGATTTTCAACACTCGTCCGTGTTAATCATTCCTTTGTCAATACTCGTCCGTATTGATTTTCAAAACTCGCCCGTGTTAATCATTTCTTTAACAATACTCATTCGTATTGATTTTCAACACTCGTCTGTGTTAATCATTTCTTTGTCAATACTCGTCCGTATTGATTTTCAACACTCGTCCATGTAATCATTTCTTTATCAATACTCATCCATATTGATTTTCAACACTCGTCTGTGTTAATCATTTCTCTGTTAATACTCGTCCGTATTGATTTTCAGCACTCGTCCATGTTAATCATTCCTTTGTCAATACTCGTCCGTATTGATTTTCAACACTCGTCCGGTTAATCATTTCTCTGTTAATACTCGTCCGTATTGATTTTCAACACTCGTCCATGTTAATCGTTTCTTTGTCAATACTCGTCCGTATTGATTTTCAGCACTCGTCCATGTTAATCATTCCTTTGTCAATACTCGTCCGTATTGATTTTCAACACTCGTCCGTGTTAATCATTTCTTTGTCAATACTCGTCCGTATTGATTTTCAACACTCGTCCGTGCTAATCATTCCTTTGTCAATACTCGTCCGCATTGATTTTCAAACTCGTTCGTGTTAATCATTTCTATGTTAATACTCGTCCATATTGATTTTCAACACTCATCCGTGTTAATCATTTCTTTGTCAATAATCGTCCGTATTGATTTTCAACACTCGTCAGTGTTAATCATTTCTTTGTCAATACTCGTCCGTATTGATTTTCAATACTCGTCCGTGTTAATCATTCCTTTGTCAATACTCATTCGTATCGATTTACAAAACACGTCTGTGTTAATCATTTCTTTGTTAATACTCGTCCGTATTGATTTTCAACACTCGTCCATGTTAATCATTTCTCTATCAATACTCGTCCGTATTGATTTTCAGCACTCGTCCATGTTAATCATTCCTTTGCCAATACTCGTCCGTATTGATTTTCAACACTCGTCCGTGTTAATCATTCCTTTGTCAATACTCGTCCGTATTGATTTTCAAAACTCGCCCGTGTTAATCATTTCTTTAACAATACTCATTCGTATTGATTTTCAACACTCGTCCATGTTAATCGTTTCTTTGTCAATACTCGTCCGTATTGATTTTCAACACTCGTCCATGTTAATCATTTCTTTATCAATACTCATCCATATTGATTTTCAACACTCGTCTGTGTTAATCATTTCTCTGTTAATACTCGTCCGTATTGATTTTCAGCACTCGTCCATGTTAATCATTCCTTTGTCAATACTCGTCCGTATTGATTTTCAACACTCGTCGGTTAATCATTTCTCTGTTAATACTCGTCCGTATTGATTTTCAACACTCGTCCATGTTAATCGTTTCTTGTCAATACTCGTCCGTATTGATTTTCAGCACTCGTCCATGTTAATCATTCCTTTGTCAATACTCGTCCGTATTGATTTTCAATACTCGTCCGTGTTAATCATTTCTTTGTCAATACTCGTCCGTATTGATTTTCAAAACTCGTCCGTGCTAATCATTCCTTTGTCAATACTCGTCCGCATTGATTTTCAAAACTCGTTCGTGTTAATCATTTCTATGTTAATACTCGTCCATATTGATTTTCAACACTCATCCGTGTTAATCATTTCTTTGTCAATAATCGTCCGTATTGATTTTCAACACTCGTCCGTGTTAATCATTTCTTTGTCAATACTCGTCCGTATTGATTTTCAATACTCGTCCGTGTTAATCATTCCTTTGTCAATACTCATTCGTATCGATTTACAAAACTCGTCTGTGTTAATCATTTCTTTGTTAATACTCGTCCGTATTGATTTTCAACACTCGTCCGTGTTAATCATTTCTCTATCAATACTCGTCCGTATTGATTTTCAGCACTCGTCCATGTTAATCATTCTTTGCCAATACTCGTCCGTATTGATTTTCAACACTCGTCCGTGTTAATCATTCCTTTGTCAATACTCGTACGTATTGATTTTCAAAACTCGCCCGTGTTAATCATTTCTTTAACAATACTCATTCGTATTGATTTTCAACACTCGTCCATGTTAATCGTTTCTTTGTCAATACTCGTCCGTATTGATTTTCAACACTCGTCCATGTTAATCATTTCTTTATCAATACTCATCCATATTGATTTTCAAAACTCGTCTGTGTTAATCATTTCTCTGTTAATACTCGTCCGTATTGATTTTCAGCACTCGTCCATGTTAATCATTCCTTTGTCAATACTCGTCCGTATTGATTTTCAACACTCGTCCGTGTTAATCATTTCTCTGTTAATACTCGTCCGTATTGATTTTCAACACTCGTCCATGTTAATCGTTTCTTTGTCAATACTCGTCCGTATTGATTTTCAGCACTCGTCCATGTTAATCATTCCTTTGTCAATACTCGTCCGTATTGATTTTCAATACTCGTCCGTGTTAATCATTTCTTTGTCAATACTCGTCCGTATTGATTTTCAACACTCGTCCGTGCTAATCATTCCTTTGTCAATACTCGTCCGCATTGATTTTCAAAACTCGTTCGTGTTAATCATTTCTATGTTAATACTCGTCCATATTGATTTTCAACACTCATCCGTGTTAATCATTTCTTTGTCAATAATCGTCCGTATTGATTTTCAACACTCGTCCGTGTTAATCATTTCTTTGTCAATACTCGTCCGTATTGATTTTCAACACTCGTCCGTGTTAATCATTTCTTTGTCAATACTCGTCCGTATTGATTTTCAAAACTCGTCCGTGTTAATCATTCCTTTGTCAATACTCGTCCGTATTGATTTTCAACACTCGTCCGTGTTAATCATTTCTTTGTCAATACTCGTCCGTATTGATTTTCAACACTCGTCCGTGTTAATCATTTCTTTGTCAAATCGTCCGTATTATTTTCAACACTCGTCCGTGTTAATCATTTCTTTGTCAATACTCGTCCGTATTGATTTTCAAACTCGTCCGTGTTAATCATTTCTTTGTCAATACTCGTCCATATTGATTTTCAACACTCGTCCGTGTTAATCATTTCTTTGTCAATAATCGTCCGTATTGATTTTCAACACTCGTCCGTGTTAATCATTTCTTTGTCAATACTCGTCCGTATTGATTTTCAATACTCGTCCGTGTTAATCATTTCCTTTGTCAATACTCGTCGTATCGATTTTCAAAACTCGTCTGTGTTAATCATTTCTTTGTTAATACTCGTCCGTATTGATTTTCAACACTCGTCCGTGTTAATCATTTCTCTATCAATACTCGTCCGTATTGATTTTCAGCACTCGTCCATGTTAATCATTCCTTTGCCAATACTCGTCCGTATTGATTTTCAACACTCGTCCGTGTTAATCATTCCTTTGTCAATACTCGTCCGTATTGATTTTCAAACTCGCCCGTGTTAATCATTTCTTTAACAATACTCCATCGTATTGATTTTCAACACTCGTCCATGTTAATCGTTTCTTTGTCAATACTCGTCCGTATTGATTTTCAACACTCGTCCATGTTAATCATTTCTTTATCAATACTCATCCATATTGATTTTCAACACTCGTCTGTGTTAATCATTTCTCTGTTAATACTCGTCCGTATTGATTTTCAACACTCGTCCATGTTAATCATTCTTTGTCAATACTCGTCCGTATTGATTTTCAACACTCGTCCGGTTAATCATTTCTCTATTAATACTCGTCCGTATTGATTTTCAACACTCGTCCATGTTAATCGTTTCTTTGTCAATACTCGTCCGTATTGATTTTCAGCACTCGTCCATGTTAATCATTCCTTTGTCAATACTCATTCGTATCGATTTACAAAACACGTCTGTGTTAATCATTTCTTTGTAATAGTCGTCCGTATTGATTTTCAACACTCGTCCATGTTAATCATTTCTCTATCAATACTCGTCCGTATTGATTTTCAGCACTCGTCCATGTTAATCATTCCTTTGCCAATACTCGTCCGTATTGATTTTCAACACTCGTCCGTGTTAATCATTCCTTTGTCAATACTCGTCCGTATTGATTTTCAAAACTCGCCCGTGTTAATCATTTCTTTAACAATACTCATTCGTATTGATTTTCAACACTCGTCCATGTTAATCGTTTCTTTGTCAATACTCGTCCGTATTGATTTTCAACACTCGTCCATGTTAATCATTTCTTTATCAATACTCATCCATATTGATTTTCAACACTCGTCTGTGTTAATCATTTCTCTGTAATACTCGTCCGTATTGATTTTCAGCACTCGTCCATGTTAATCATTCCTTTGTCAATACTCGTCCGTATTGATTTTCAACACTCGTCCGGTTAATCATTTCTCTGTTAATACTCGTCCGTATTGATTTTCAACACTCGTCCATGGTTAATCGTTTCTTTGTCAATACTCGTCCGTATTGATTTTCAGCACTCGTCCATGTTAATCATTCCTTTGTCAATACTCGTCCGTATTGATTTTCAATACTCGTCCGTGTTAATCATTTCTTTGTCAATACTCGTCCGTATTGATTTTCAAAACTCGTCCGTGCTAATCATTCCTTGTCAATACTCGTCCGCATTGATTTCAAAACTCGTCGTGTTTATCATTTCTTGTTAATACTCGTCCGTATTGATTTTCAACACTCGTCCGTGTTATCATTTCTTTGTCAATACTCGTCCGTATTGATTTTCAACACTGGTCCGTGTTAATCATTTCTTTGTCAATACTCGTCCGTATTGATTTTCAATACTCGTCCGTGTTAATCATTCCTTTGTCAATACTCATTCGTATCGATTTTCAAAACTCGTCTGTGTTAATCATTTCTTTGTCAATACTCGTCCGTATTGATTTTCAACACTCGTCCGTGTTAATCATTTCTTTATCAATACTTTCCGTATTGATTTTCAACACTCGTCCATGTTAATCATGTTTTCCTTGTCCAATACTCGTCCGTATTGATTTTCAACACTCGTCCGTGTTAATCATTCCTTTGTCAATACTCGTACGTATTGATTTTCAAAACTCGCCCGTGTTAATCATTTCTTTAACAATACTCATTCGTATTGATTTTCAACACTCGTCCATGTTAATCGTTTCTTTGTCAATACTCGTCCGTATTGATTTTCAACACTCGTCCATGTTAATCATTTCTTTATCAATACTCATCCATATGATTTTCAACACTCGTCTGTGTTAATCATTTCTCTGTTAATACTCGTCCGTATTGATTTTCAGCACTCGTCCATGTTAATCATTCCTTTGTCAATACTCGTCCGTATTGATTTTCAACACTCGTCCGTGTTAATCATTTCTCTGTTAATACTCGTCCGTATTGATTTTCAACACTCGTCCATGTTAATCGTTTCTTTGTCAATACTCGTCCGTATTGATTTTCAGCACTCGTCCATGTTAATCATTCCTTTGTCAATACTCGTCCGTATTGATTTTCAATACTCGTCCGTGTTAATCACTTCCGTATTGATTTTCAACACTCGTCCGTGCTAATCATTCCTTTGTCAATACTCGTCCGCATTGATTTTCAAAACTCGTTCGTGTTAATCATTTCTATGTTAATACTCGTCCATATTGATTTTCAACACTCATCCGTGTTAATCATTTCTTTGTCAATAATCGTCCGTATTGATTTTCAACACTCGTCCGTGTTAATCATTTCTTTGTCAATACTCGTCCGTATTGATTTTCAACACTCGTCCGTGTTAATCATTTCTTTGTCAATACTCGTCAGTATTAATTTTCAACACTCGTCCGTGTTAATCATTTCTTTGTCAATACTCGTCCGTATTGATTTTCAAACTCGTCGTGTTAATCATTTCTATGTTAATACTCGTCCTATTGATTTTCAACACTCGTCCGTGTTAATCATTTCTTTGTCAATACTCGTCCGTATTGATTTTCAACACTCGTCCGTGTTAATCATTTCTTTGTCAATACTCGTCCGTATTGATTTTCAACACTCGTCCGTGTTAATCATTTCTTTGTCAATACTCGTCCGTATGGATTTTCAACACTCGTCCGTGCTAATCATTCCTTTGTCAATACTCGTCCGCATTGATTTTCAACACTCGTCCGTGTTAATCATTTCTTTGTCAATACTCGTCCGTATTGATTTTCAACACTCGTCCGTGCTAATCATTTCTTTGTCAATAATCGTCAGTATTAATTTTCAACACTCGTCCGTATTAATCATTTCTTTGTCAATACTCGTCCGTATTGATTTTCAAAACTCGTTCGTGTTAATCATTTCTATGTAATACTCGTCCATATTGATTTTCAACACTCGTCCGTGTTAATCATTTCTTTGTCAATAATCGTCCGTATTGATTTTCAACACTCGTCCGTGTTAATCATTTCTTTGTCAATACTCGTCCGTATTGATTTTCAATACTCGTCCGTGTTAATCATTCCTTTGTCAATACTCATTCGTATCGATTTACAAAACTCGTCTGTGTTAATCATTTCTTTGTTAATACTCGTCCGTATTGATTTTCAACACTCGTCCGTGTTAATCATTTCTCTATCAATACTCGTCCGTATTGATTTTCACACTCGTCCTGTTAATCATTCCTTTGCCAATACTCGTCCGTATTGATTTTCAACACTCGTCCGTGTTTATCATCCTTTGTCAATACTCGTACGTATTGATTTTCAAAACTCGCCCGTGTTAATCATTTCTTTAACAATACTCATTCGTATTGATTTTCAACACTCGTCCATGTTAATCATTTCTTTGTCAATACTCGTCCGTATTGATTTTCAACACTCGTCCATGTTAATCGTTTCTTTGTCAATACTCGTCCGTATTGATTTTCAGCACTCGTCCATGTTAATCATTCCTTTGTCAATACTCAGTCGTATCGATTTACAAAACACGTCTGTGTTAATCATTTCTTTGTTAATAGTCGTCCGTATTGATTTTCAACACTCGTCCATGTTAATCATTTCTCTATCAATACTCGTCCGTATTGATTTTCAGCACTCGTCCATGTTAATCATTCCTTTGCCAATACTCGTCCGTATTGATTTTCAACACTCGTCCGTGTTAATCATTCCTTTGTCAATACTCGTCCGTATTGATTTTCAAACTCGCCCGTGTTAATCATTCTTTAACAATACTCATTCGTATTGATTTTCAACACTCGTCCATGTTAATCGTTTCTTGTCAATACTCGTCCGTATTGATTTTCAACACTCGTCCATGTTAATCATTTCTTTATCAATACTCATCCATATTGATTTTCAACACTCGTCTGTGTTAATCATTTCTCTGTTAATACTCGTCCGTATTGATTTTCAGCACTCGTCCATGTTAATCATTCCTTTGTCAATACTCGTCCGTATTGATTTTCAACACTCGTCCGTTAATCATTTCTCTGTTAATACTCGTCCGTATTGTTTTCAACACTCGTCCATGTTAATCGTTTCTTTGTCAATACTCGTCCGTATTGATTTTCAGCACTCGTCCATGTTAATCATTCCTTTGTCAATACTCGTCCGTATTGATTTTCAATACTCGTCCGTGTTAATCATTTCTTTGTCAATACTCGTCCGTATTGATTTTCAAAACTCGTCCGTGCTAATCATTCCTTTGTCAATACTCGTCCGCATTGATTTTCAAAACTCGTTCGTGTTAATCATTTCTATGTTAATACTCGTCCATATTGATTTTCAACACTCATCCGTGTTAATCATTTCTTTGTCAATAATCGTCCGTATTGATTTTCAACACTCGTCCGTGTTAATCATTTCTTTGTCAATACTCGTCCGTATTGATTTTCAATACTCGTCCGTGTTAATCATTCCTTTGTCAATACTCATTCGTATCGATTTACAAAACTCGTCTGTGTTAATCATTCTTTGTTAATACTCGTCCGTATTGATTTTCAACACTCGTCCGTGTTAATCATTTCTCTATCAATACTCGTCCGTATTGATTTTCAGCACTCGTCCATGTTAATCATTCTTTGTCAATACTCGTCCGTATTGATTTTCAACACTCGTCCGTGTTAATCATTCCTTTGTCAATACTCGTCCGTATTGATTTTCAAACTCGCCCGTGTTAATCATTTCTTTAACAATACTCATTCGTATTGATTTTCAACACTCGTCCATGTTAATCGTTTCTTTGTCAATACTCGTCCGTATTGATTTTCAACACTCGTCCATGTTAATCATTTCTTTATCAATCTCATCCGTATTGATTTTCAACACTCGTCTGTTTAATCATTTCTCTGTTAATACTCGTCCGTATTGATTTTCAACACTCGTCCATGTTAATCATTCCTTTGTCAATACTCGTCCGTATTGATTTTCAACACTCGTCCGTGTTAATCATTTCTCTGTTAATACTCGTCCGTATTGATTTTCAACACTCGTCCATGTTAATCATTTCTTTGTCAATACTCGTCCGTATTGATTTTCAACACTCGTCCTGTTAATCATTCTTTGTCAATACTCGTCCGTATTGATTTTCAATACTCGTCCGTGTTAATCATTTCTTTTTCAATACTCGTCCGTATTGATTTTCAACACTCGTCCGTGCTAATCATTCCTTTGTCAATACTCGTCCCATTGATTTTCAAAACTCGTTCGTGTTAATCATTTCTATGTTAATACTCGTCCATATTGATTTTCAACACTCGTCCGTGTTAATCATTTCTTTGTCAATACTCGTCCGTATTGATTTTCAACACTCGTCCGTGTTAATCATTTCTTTGTCAATACTCGTCCGTATTGATTTTCAACACTCGTCCGTGTTAATCATTTCTTTGTCATAATCGTCCGTATTGATTTTCAACACTCGTCCGTATTAATCATTTCTTTGTCAATACTCGTCCGTATTGATTTTCAAACTCGTCCGTGTTAATCATTCTATGTCAATACTCGTCCATATTGATTTTCAACACTCGTCCGTGTAATCATTTCTTTTCAATACTCGTCCGTATTGATTTTCAACACTCGTCCGTGTTAATCATTTCTTTGTCAATACTCGTCCGTATTGATTTTCAACACTCGTCCGTGTTAATCATTTCTTGTCAATACTCGTCGTATTGATTTTCAAAACTCGTCCGTGTTAATCATTCCTTTGTCAATACTCGTCCGTATTGATTTTCAACACTCGTCCGTGTTAATCATTTCTTTGTCAATACTCGTCCGTATTGATTTTCAACACTCGTCCGTGCTAATCATTTCTTTGTCAATAATCGTCAGTATTAATTTTCAACACTCGTCCGTATTAATCATTTCTTTGTCAATACTCGTCCGTATTGATTTTCAAAACTCGTTCGTGTTAATCATTTCTATGTTAATACTCGTCCATATTGATTTTCAACACTCGTCCGTGTTAATCATTTCTTTGTCAATAATCGTCCGTATTGATTTTCAACACTCGTCCGTGTTAATCATTTCTTTGTCAATACTCGTCCGTATTGATTTTCAATACTCGTCCGTGTTAATCATTCCTTTGTCAATACTCGTCCGTATCGATTTACAAAACTCGTCTGTGTTAATCATTTCTTTGTTAATACTCGTCCGTATTGATTTTCAACACTCGTCCGTGTTAATCATTTCTCTATCAATACTCGTCCGTATTGATTTTCAGCACTCGTCCATGTTAATCATTCCTTTGCCAATACTCGTCCGTATTGATTTTCAACACTCGTCCGTGTTAATCATTCCTTTGTCAATACTCGTACGTATTGATTTTCAAAACTCGCCCGTGTTAATCATTTCTTTAACAATACTCATTCGTATTGATTTTCAACACTCGTCCATGTTAATCGTTTCTTTGTCAATACTCGTCCGTATTGATTTTCAACACTCGTCCATGTTAATCATTTCTTTATCAATACTCATCCATATTGATTTTCAACACTCGTCTGTGTTAATCATTTCTCTGTTAATACTCGTCCGTATTGATTTTCAGCACTCGTCCGTGTTAATCATTCCTTTGTCAATACTCGTCCGTATTGATTTTCAACACTCGTCCGTTAATCATTTCTCTGTTAATACTCGTCCGTATTGATTTCAACACTCGTCCATGTTAATCGTTTCTTTGTCAATACTCGTCCGTATTGATTTTCAGCACTCGTCCATGTTAATCATTCCTTTGTCAATACTCGTCCGTATTGATTTACAAACACTTCTGTGTTAATCATTCTTTGTTAATAGTCGTCCGTATTGATTTTCAACACTCGTCCTGTTAATCATTTCTCTATCAATACTCGTCCGTATTGATTTTCAGCACTCGTCCATGTTAATCATTCCTTTCAATACTCGTCCGTATTGATTTTCAACACTCGTCCGTGTTAATCATCCTTTGTCAATACTCGTCCGTATTGATTTTCAAAACTCGCCCGTGTTAATCATTTCTTAACAATACTCATTCGTATTGATTTTCAACACTCGTCCATGTTAATCGTTTCTTTGTCAATACTCGTCCGTATTGATTTCAACACTCGTCCATGTTAATCATTTCTTTATCAATACTCATCCATATTGATTTTCAACACTCGTCTGTGTTAATCATTTCTCTGTTAATACTCGTCCGTATTGATTTTCAGCACTCGTCCATGTTAATCATTCCTTTGTCAATACTCGTCCGTATTGATTTTCAACACTCGTCCGGTTAATCATTTCTCTGTAATACTCGTCCGTATTGATTTTCAACACTCGTCCATGTTAATCGTTTCTTTGTCAATACTCGTCCGTATTGATTTTCAGCACTCGTCCATGTTAATCATTCCTTTGTCAATACTCGTCCGTATTGATTTTCAATACTCGTCCGTGTTAATCATTTCTTTGTCAATACTCGTCCGTATTGATTTTCAAAACTCGTCCGTGCTAATCATTCCTTTGTCAATACTCGTCCGTATTGATTTTCAAAACTCGTTCGTGTTAATCATTTCTATTTTAATACTCGTCCGTATTGATTTTCAACACTCGTCCATGTTAATCATTTCTTTGTCAATACTCGTCCGTATTGATTTTCAACACTCGTCCGTGTTAATCATTTCTTTGTCAATACTCGTCCGTATTGATTTTCAATACTCGTCCGTGTTATCATTCCTTTGTCAATACTCATTCGTATTGATTTACAAACTCGTCCGTGTTAATCATTTCTTTGTCAATACTCGTCCGTATTGATTTTCAACACTCGTCCGTGTTAATCATTTCTCTATCAATACTCGTCCGTATTGATTTTCAACACTCGTCCATGTTAATCATTCCTTTGCCAATACTCGTCCGTATTGATTTTCAACACTCGTCCGTGTTAATCATTCCTTTGTCAATACTCGTCCGTATTGATTTTCAAAACTCGCCCGTGTTAATCATTTCTTAACAATACTCATTCGTATTGATTTTCAACACTCGTCCATGTTAATCGTTTCTTTGTCAATACTCGTCCGTATTGATTTTCAACACTCGTCCGCGTTAATCATTTCTTTGTCAATACTCGTCCATATTGATTTTCAACACTCGTCCGTGTTAATCATTTCTTTGTTAATACTCGTCCGTATTGATTTTCAGCACTCGTCCATGTTAATCATTTCTTTGTCAATACTCGTCCGTATTGATTTTCAACACTCGTCCGTGTTTATCATTTCTTTGTCAATACTCGTCCGTATTGATTTTCACACTCGTCCGTGTTAATCGTTTCTTTGTCAATACTCGTCCGTATTGATTTTCAGCACTCGTCCATGTTAATCATTCCTTTGTCAATACTCGTCCGTATTGATTTTCAACACTCGTCCGTGTTAATCATTTCTTTGTCAATACTCGTCCGTATTGATTTTCACACTCGTCCGTGCTAATCATTCCTTTGTCAATACTCGTCCGCATTGATTTTCAAAACTCGTCCGTGTTAATCATTTCTATGTTAAATACTCGTCCGTATTGATTTTCAACACTCGTCCGTGTTAATCATTTCTTTGTCAATAATCGTCCGTATTGATTTTCAACACTCGTCCGTGTTAATCATTTCTTTGTCAATACTCGTCCGTATTGATTTTCAACACTCGTCCGTGTTAATCATTTCTTTGTCAATATCGTCCGTATTGATTTTCAACACTCGTCCGTGTTAATCATTTCTTTGTCAATACTCGTCCGTATTGATTTTCAACACTCGTCCGTGTTAATCATTTCTTTGTCAATACTCGTCCGTATTGATTTTCAACACTCGTCCGTGTTAATCATTTCTTGTCAATACTGTCCGTATTGATTTTCAATACTCGTCCGTGTTAATCATTCCTTTGTCAATACTCATCCGTATTGATTTACAACACTCGTCGTGTTAATCATTTCTTTGTCAATACTCGTCCGTATTGATTTTCAACACTCGTCCATGTTAATCATTTCTTTGTCAATACTCGTCCGTATTGATTTTCAACACTCGTCCATGTTAATCATTCCTTTGTCAATACTCGTCCGTATTGATTTTCAACACTCGTCTGTTAATCATTTCTTGTCAATACTCGTCCGTATTGATTTTCAACACTCGTCCGGTTAATCATTTCTCTGTCAATACTCGTCCGTATTGATTTTCAACACTCGTCGTGTAATCATTTCTTTGTCAATACTCGTCCGTATTGATTTTCAACACTCGTCCATGTTAATCATTCCTTTGTCAATACTCGTCCGTATCGATTACAACACCGTCGTTGTTAATCATTCTTTGTTAATACTCGTCCGTATTGATTTTCAACACTCGTCCGTTTAATCATTTCTCTATCAATACTCGTCCGTATTGATTTTCAGCACTCGTCCGTTAATCATTCCTTTGCCAATACTCGTCCGTATTGATTTTCAAACACTCGTCCGTGTTAATCATTCCTTTGTCAATACTCGTCCGTATTGATTTTCAAAACTCGCCCGTGTTAATCATTTCTTTAACAATACTCATTCGTATTGATTTCAACACTCGTCCGTGTTAATCATTTCTTTGTCAATACTCGTCCGTATGATTTTCAACACTCGTCCGTGTTAATCATTTCTTTGTCAATACTCATCCATATTGATTTTCAACACTCGTCTGTAATCATTCCTTTGTCAATACTCGTCCGTATTGATTTTCAACACTCGTCTGTTAATCATTTCTTTGTCAATACTCGTCCGTATTGATTTTCAACACTCGTCCGTGTTAATCATTTCCTCTGTTAATACTCGTCCGTATTGATTTTCAACACTCGTCCAGTGTTAATCATTCTTTGTCAATACTCGTCCGTATTGATTTTCAACACTCGTCCATGTTAATCATTCCTTTGTCAATACTCGTCGTATTGATTTTCAAAACTCGTCTGTGTTAATCTTTCTTTGTCAATACTCGTCCGTATTGATTTTCACACTCGTCCATGTTAATCATTTCTTTGTCAATACTCGTCCGTATTGATTTTCAACACTCGTCCGTGTTAATCATTTCTTTGCCAATACTCGTCCGTATTGATTTTCAACACTCGTCGTGTTAATCATTCCTTTGTCAATACTCGTCCGTATTGATTTTCAAACTCGCCCGGGTTAATCATTTCTTTGTCAATACTCGTCCGTATTGATTTTCAAACACTCGTCCGTGTTAATCGTTTTCTTTGTCAATACTCGTCCGTATTGATTTTCAACACTCGTCCATGTTAATCATTTCTTTGTCAATACTCGTCCGTATTGATTTTCAACACTCGTCCTGTTAATCATTTCTCTGTCATACTCGTCCGTATTGATTTTCAACACTCGTCCGTGTTAATCATTTCTTTGTCAATACTCGTCCGTATTGATTTTCAACACGTCCGTTAATCATTTCTCTGTTAATACTCGTCCGTATTGATTTTCAAAACTCGTCGTGTTAATCATTTCTTGTCAATACTCGTCCGTATTGATTTTCAAACTCGTCCATGTTTAATCTTTCTTTGTCAATACTCGTCCGTATTGATTTTCAACACTCGTCCATGTTAATCATTTCTTTGTCAATACTCGTCCGTATTGATTTTCAACACTCGTCCGTGTTAATCATTTCTTTGTCAATACTCGTCCGTATTGATTTTCAACACTCGCCGTGTTAATCATTTCTTTGTAAAACTCGTCCGTATTGATTTTCAACACTCGTCCGTGTTAATCATTCTTTGTCAATACTCGTCCGTATTGATTTTCAACACTCGTCCATGTTAATCATTTCCTTTGTCAATACTCGTCCGTATTGATTTTCAACACTCGTCCGTGTTAATCATTTCTTTGTTAATACTCGTCCGTATTGATTTTCAGCACTCGTCCATGTTAATCATTCCTTTGTCAATACTCGTCCGTATTGATTTTCAACACTCGTCCGGTTAATCATTTCTTTTCAATACTCGTCCGTATTGATTTTCAACACTCGTCCGTGTAATCATTTCTTTGTCAATACTCGTCCGTATTGATTTTCAACAATCGTCCATGTTAATCATTCCTTTGTCAATACTCGTCCGTATTGATTTTCAACACTCGTCCGTGTTAATCTTTCTTTGTCAATACTCGTCCGTATTGATTTTCAACACTCGTCGTGTTAATCATTTCTATGTTAATACTCGTCGTATTGATTTCAACACTCGTCCGTGTTAATCATTTCTTTGTCAATACTCGTCCGTATTGATTTTCAACACTCGTCCGTGTTAATCATTTCTTTGTCAATACTCGTCCGTATTGATTTCAACACTCGTCCGTGTTAATCATTTCTTTGTCAATACTCGTCCGTATTGATGTTTCAAAACTCGTCCGTGCTAATCATTCCTTTGTCAATACTCGTCCGTATTGATTTTCAACACTCGTCCGTGTTATCATTTCTTTGTCAATACTCGTCCGTATTGATTTTCAACACTCGTCCGTGCTAATCATTTCTTTGTTAATACTCGTCCGTATTGATTTTCAACACTCGTCCTGGTTAATCATTTCTCTGTCAATACTCGTCCGTATTGATTTTCAGCACTCGTCCGTGTTAATCATTTCCTGTGCCAATACTCGTCCGTATTGATTTTCAACACTCGTCCGTGTTAATCATTCTTGTCAATACTCGTCCGTATTGATTTTCAACACTCGTCCGTGTTAATCATTTCTTTGTCAATACTCGTCGTATTGATTTTCAACACTCGTCCATGTTAATCGTTTCTTTGTCAATACTCGTCGTATTGATTTTCAACACTCGTCCGGGTTAATCATTTCTTTGTCAATACTCTCCATATTGATTTTCAACACTCGTCTGTGTAATCATTTCTCTGTCATACTCGTCCGTATTGATTTTCAGCACTCGTCCATGTTAATCATTTCTTTGTCAATACTCGGCCGTATTGATTTTCAACACTCGTCCGTGTTAATCATTTCTTTGTCAATACTCGTCCGTATTGATTTTCAACACTCGTCCATGTTAATCATTTCTTTGTCAATACTCGTCCGTATTGATTTTCAGCACTCGTCCATGTTAATCATTCCTTGTTGTCAATACTCGTCCGTATTGATTTTCAACACTCGTCCGTGTTAATCATTTCTTTGTCAATACTCGTCCGTATTGATTTTCAACACTCGTCCGTGTTAATCATTCCTTTGTCAATACTCGTCCGTATTGATTTTCAAAACTCGTCCGGTGTAATCATTTCTTTGTCAATACTCGTCCATATTGATTTTCAACACTCGTCCGTGTTAATCATTCTTTGTCAATAATCGTCCGTATTGATTTTCAACACTCGTCAGTGTTAATCATTTCTTTGTCAATACTCGTCCGTATTGATTTTCAACACTCGTCCGTGTTAATCATTTCTTTGGTCAATACTCGTCCGTATGGATTTTCAACACTCGTCCGTGTTAATCATTCCTTTGTCAATACTCGTCCGCATTGATTTTCACACTCGTCCGTGTTAATCATTTCTTTGTCAATACTCGTCCGTATTGATTTCAACACTCGTCGTGCTAATCATTTCTTTGTCAATAATCGTCGTATAATTTTCAACACTCGTCCGTATTAATCATTTCTTTGTCAATACTCGTCCGTATTGATTTTCAAAACTCGTTCGTGTTAATCATTTCTTGTTAATACTCGTCATATGATTTTCAACACTCGTCCGTGTTAATCATTTCTTTGTCAATAATCGTCCGTATTGATTTTCAACACTCGTCTGTTAATCATTCTTTGTCAATACTCGTCCGTTTGATTTTCAATACTCCGTCCGTAATCATTCCTTTGTCAATACTCGTCCGTATCGATTTTCAAAACTCGTCTGTGTTAATCATTTCTTTGTTAATACTCGTCCGTATTGATTTTCAACACTCGTCCGTGTTAATCATTCTCTATCAATACTCGTCCGTATTGATTTTCAGCACTCGTCCATGTTAATCATCCTTTGCCAATACTCGTCCGTATTGATTTTCAACACTCGTCCGTGTTAATCATTCCTTTGTCAATACTCGTCCGTATTGATTTTCAAAACTCGCCCGTGTTAATCATTTCTTTATCAATACTCATTCGTATTGATTTTCAACACTCGTCTGGTAATCATTTCTTTGTCAATACTCGTCCGTATTGATTTTCAACACTCGTCCATGTTAATCATTTCTTTATCAATACTCGTCCGTATTGATTTTCAACACTCGTCTGTGTTAATCATTTCTCTGTCAATACTCGTCCGTATTGATTTTCAGCACTCGTCCATGTTAATCATTCCTTTGTCAATACTCGTCCGTATTGATTTTCAACACTCGTCCGTGTTAATCATTTCTCTGTAATACTCGTCCGTATTGATTTTCAACACTCGTCCGTGTTAATCGTTTCTTTGTCAATACTCGTCCGTATTGATTTTCAACACTCGTCCGTGTTAATCATTCCTTTGTCAATACTCGTCCGTATTGATTTTCAAAACTCGTCCGTGTTAATCATTTCTTTGTCAATACTCGTCCATATTGATTTCAACACTCGTCCGTGTTAATCATTCCTTTGTCAATACTCGTCCG
>NW_026113490.1:0-21173 GCF_024323335.1 Lathyrus oleraceus
AACCCATGAAAATTGATTGAATTGTGTGAACAATGAAAATGTTGATGTTAAACCCATGAAATTGATTGAATTGTGTGAATGATGAAAATGTTGTTGTTAAACCTATGAAATTTGATTGAATTGTGTGAATGATGAAAATGTTGGTGTTAAACCCATGAAATTTGATTGAATTGTGGGAATGATGAAAATTATGCAGTTAAACCCATGAAATTTGATTGAATTGTGTGAATGATGAAAATGTTGTTGTTAAACCCATGAAATTTGATTGAATTGTGTGAATGATGAAAATGTTTAGGTTAAACCCATGAAATTTTATTGAATTGTGTGAATGATGAAAATGTTTTGTTAAACCTATGAAGTTGATTGAATTGTGTGAATGATGAAAATGTTGTTGTTAAACCCTTGAATATAATTGAATTATGGGAATGATGAAAATGTTGATGTTAAACCCATGAAATTTAATTGAATTATGTGAATGCTGAAAATTTTAGGTTAAACCCATGAAAGTTTATTGAATTTTGTGAATGATGAAAATGTTGTTGTTAAACCTACGAAATTGATTGAATTGTGTGAATGATAAAAAAATCGTTTAAACCCATGAAATTTGATTGAATTATGTGAATGATGATAATGTTGAGGTTAAACCCATGAAAATTGATTGAATTGTGTGAACAATGAAAATGTTGATGTTAAACCCATGAAATTTGATTGAATTGTGTGAATGATGAAAATGTTGTTGTTAACCCTGAAATTTGATTGAATTGTGTGAATGATGAAAATGTTGGTGTTAAACCCATGAAATTTGATTGAATTGTGGGAATGATGAAAATTTGCAGTTAAACCCATGAAATTTATTGAATTGTGTGAATGATGAAAATGTTGTTGTTTAAACCATGAAATTTGATTGAATTGTGTGAATGATGAAAATGTTAGGTTAAACCCATGAAATTTTATTGAATTGTGTGAAGGATGAAAATGTTTGTTGTTAAACCTATGAAGTTTGATTGAATTGTGTGAATGATGGTGAAAATGTTGTTGTTAAACCCTTGAAGATAAATGAATTATGGGAATGATGAAAATGTTGATGTTAAACCCATGAAATTTGATTGAATTGTGTGAATGCTGAAAATTTAGGTTAAACCCATGAAAGTTATTGAATTTTGTGAATGATGAAAATGTTGTTGTTAAACCTATGAAATTTGATTGAATTGTGTGAATGATAAAAAAATCTTTGTTAAACCCATGAATTTGATTGAATTATGTGTGAATGATGATAATGTTGAGGTTAAACCCATGAAAATTGATTGAATTGTGTGAATGATGAAAATGTTGATGTTAAACCCATGAAATTTGATTGAATTGTGTGAATGATGAAAATGTTGTTGTTAAACCTATGAAATTTGATTGAATTGTGTGAATGATGAAATGTTGTTGTTAAACCCATGAAATTTGATTGAATTGTGGGAATGATAAATAAAGCAGTTTAAACCAATGAAATTTGATTGAATTGTGTGAATGATGAAAATGTTGTTGTTAAACCCATGAAATTTGATTGAATTGTGTGAATGATGAAAATGTTTAGGTTAAACCCATGAAATTTTATTGAATTGTGTGAATGATGAAAATGTTGTTGTTAAACGTATGAAGTTTGATTGAATTGTGTGAATGATGAAAATGTTGTTGTTAAACCCTTGAAGATAAATTGAATTTGGGAATGATGAAAATGTAAATGTTAAACCCATGATGAAATTGATTGAATTGTGTGAATGATGAAAATGTTGCTTTTAAACCCATGAAAATGGATTGAATTGTGGGAATGATGAAATGTCGTTGTTAAACCCATGAAATTTGATTGAATTGTGTGAATGATGAAAATGTTTAGGTTAAACCCATGAAAGTTGATTGAATTTGTGAATGATGAAAATGGTGTTGTTAAACCCATGAATTTGATTGAATTGTGTGAATGATGAAAATGTTATGTTAAACCCATGAAATTTTATTGAATTGTGTGAACGATGAAAATGTTGTTGTTAAACCTATGAAGTTTGATTGAATTGTGTGAATGATGAAAATGTTGTTGTTAAACCCTTGAAGATAAATGAATTATGGGAATGATGAAATTGTTGATGTTAAACCCATGAAATTTAATTGAATTATGTGAATGCTGAAAATTTTAGGTTAAACCCATGAAAGTTTATTGAATTTTGTGAATGATGAAAATGTTGATTTAAACCTATGAAATTTGATTGAATTGTGTGAATGATAAAAAATTCATTGTTAAACCCATGAAATTTGATTGAATTATGTGAATGATGATAATGTTGAGGTTAAACCCATGAAAATTGATTGAATTGTGTGAACAATGAAAATGTTGATGTTAAACCCATGAAATTTGATTGAATTGTGTGAATGATGAAAATGTTGTTGTTAAACCTGTGAAATTTCATTGAATTGTGTGAATGATGAAAATGTTGTGTTAAACCCATGAAATTTGATTGAATTGTGGGAATGATGAAAATATGCAGTTAAACCCATGAAATTTTATTGAATTGTGTGAATGATGAAATGTTGTTGTTAAACCCATGAAATTTGATTGAATTGTGTGAATGATGAAAATGTTTAGGTTAAACCCATGAAATTTTATTGAATTGTGTGAATGATGAAAATGTTATTGTTAAACCTATGAAGTTTGATTGAATTGTGTGAATGATGAAAATGTTGTTGTTAAACCCTTGAAGATAAATTGAATTATGGGAATGATGAAAATGTTGATGTTAAACCCATGAAATTTAATTGAATTATGTGAATGCTGAAAATTTTAGGTTAAACCCATGAAAGTTTATTGAATTTTGTGAATGATGAAAATGTTGTTGTTAAACCTATGAAATTTGATTGAATTGTGTGAATGATAAAAAATCTTTGTTAAACCCATGAAATTTGATTGAATTATGTGAATGATGATAATGTTGAGGTTAAACCCATGAAAATTGATTGAATTGTGTGAACAATGAAAATGTTGATGTTAAACCATGAAATTTGATTGAATTGTGTGAATGATGAAAATGTTGTTGTTAAACCTATGAAATTTGATTGAATTGTGTGAATGATGAAAATGTTGTTGTTGAAACCCATGAAATTTGATTGAATTGTGGGAATGATAAAACAAGCAGTTAAACCAATGAAATTTGATTGAATTATGTGAATGATGAAAATGTTGTGTTAAACCCATGAAATTTGATTGAATTGTGTGAATGATGAAAATGTTTAGGTTAAACCCATGAAATTTATTGAATTGTGTGAATGATGAATATGTTATGTTAAACGTATGAAGTTTGATTGAATTGTGTGAATGATGAAAATGTTGTTGTTAAACCCTTGAAGATAAATTGAATTATGGGAATGATGAAAATGTAAATGTTAAACCATGAAATTTGATTGAATTGTGTGAATGATGAAAATGTTGCTTTTAAACCCATGAAAATGGATTGAATTGTGGGAATGATGAAATTGTCGTTGTTAAACCATGAAATTTGATTGAATTGTGTGAATGCTGAAAATGTTTAGGTTAAACCCATGAAAGTTGATTGAATTTTGTGAATGATGAAAATGGTGTTGTTAAACCCATGGAATTTGATTGAATTGTGTGAATGATGAAAATGTTAAGGTTAAACCCATGAACTTTTATTGAATTGTGTGAACGGTGAAAATGTTGTTGTTAAACCTATGAAGTTTGATTGAATTGTGTTAATGATGAAAATGTTGTTGTTAAACCCTTGAAGATAAATTGAATTATGGGAATGATGAAATTGTTGATGTTAAACCCATGAAATTTAATTGAATTATGTGAATGCTGAAATTTTAGGTTAAACCCATGAAAGTTTATTGAATTTTGTGAATGATGAAAATGTTGATTTTAAACCTATGAAATTTGATTGAATTGTGTGAATGATAAAAATTCATTGTTAAACCCATGAAATTTGATTGAATCATGTGAATGATGATAATGTTCAGGTTAAACCCATGAAAATTGATTGAATTGTGTGAACAATGAAAATGTTGATGTTAAACCCATGAAATTTGATTGAATTGTGTGAATGATGAAAATGTTGTTGTTAAACCTGTGAAATTTCATTGAATTGTGTGAATGATGAAAATGTTGTGTTAAACCCATGAAATTTGATTGAATTGTGGGAATGATGAAAATTATGCAGTTAAACCCATGAAATTTATTGAATTGTGTGAATGATGAAAATGTTGTTGTAAAACCCATGAAATTTGATTGAATTGTGTGAATGATGAAAATGTTTAGGTTAAACCCATGAAATTTTATTGAATTGTGTGAAGGATGAAAATGTTATTGTTAAACCTATGAAGTTTGATTGAATTGTGTGAATGATGAAAATGTTGTTGTTAAACCCTTGAAGATAAATTGAATTATGGGAATGATGAAAATGTTGATGTTAAACCCATGAAATTTAATTGAATTATGTGAATGCTGAAAATTTTAGGTTAAACCCATGAAAGTTTATTGAATTTTGTGAATGATGAAAATGTTGTTGTTAAACCTATGAAATTTGATTGAATTGTGTGAATGATAAAAAATCGTTGTTAAACCCATGAAATTTGATTGAATTATGTGAATGATGATAATGTTGAGGTTAAACCCATGAAAATTGATTGAATTGTGTGAACAATGAAAATGTTGATGTTAAACCCATGAAATTTGATTGAATTGTGTGAATGATGAAAATGTTGTTGTTAAACCTATGCAATTTGATTGAATTGTGTGAATGATGAAAATGTTGTTGTTGAAACCCATGAAATTTGATTGAATTGTGGGAATGATAATACCAAGCAGTTAAACCAATGAAATTTGATTGAATTGTGTGAATAATGAAAATGTTGTTGTTAAACCCATGAAATTTGATTGAATTGTGTGAATGATGAAAATGTTTAGGTTAAACCCATGAAATTTTATTGAATTGTGTGAATGATGAATATGTTATTGTTAAACGTATGAAGTTTGATTGAATTGTGTGAATGATGAAAATGTTGTTGTTAAACCCTTGAAGATAATTGAATTATGGGAATGATGAAAATGTAAATGTTAAACCATGAAATTTGATTGAATTGTGTGAATGATGAAAATGTTGCTTTTAAACCCATGAAAATGGATTGAATTGTGGGAATGATGAAATTGTCGTTGTTAAACCCATGAAATTTGATTGAATTGTGTGAATGCTGAAAATGTTTAGGTTAAACCCATGAAAGTTGATTGAATTTTGTGAATGATGAAAATGGTGTTGTTAAACCCATGGATTTGATTGAATTGTGTGAATGATGAAAATGTTAAGGTTAAACCCATGAAATTTTATTGAATTGTGTGAATGATGAAAATGTTGTTGTTAAACCTATGAAGTTTGATTGAATTGTATGAATGATGAAAATGTTGTTGTTAAACCCTTGAAGATAAATTGAATTATGGGAATGATGAAATTGTTGATGTTAAACCCATGAAATTTAATTGAATTATGTGAATGCTGAAAATTTTAGGTTAAACCCATGAAAGTTTATTGAATTTTGTGAATGATGAAAATGTTGATTTTAAACCTATGAAATTTGATTGAATTGTGTGAATGATAAAAAATTCATTGTTAAACCCATGAAATTTGATTGAATCATGTGAATGATGATAATGTTCAGGTTAAACCCATGAAAATTGATTGAATTGTGTGAACAATGAAAATGTTGATGTTAAACCCATGAAATTTGATTGAATTGTGTGAATGATGAAAATGTTGTTGTTAAACCTGTGAAATTTCATTGAATTGTGTGAATGATGAAAATGTTGGTGTTAAACCCATGAAATTTGATTGAATTGTGGGAATGATGAAAATTATGCAGTTAAACCCATGAAATTTTATTGAATTGTGTGAATGATGAAAATGTTGTTGTAAAACCCATGAAATTTGATTGAATTGTGTGAATGATGAAAATGTTTAGGTTAAACCCATGAAATTTTATTGAATTGTGTGAAGGATGAAAATGTTATTGTTAAACCTATGAAGTTTGATTGAATTGTGTGAATGGTGAAAATGTTGTTGTTAAACCCTTGAATATAAATTGAATTATGGGAATGATGAAAATGTTGATGTTAAACCCATGAAATTTAATTGAATTATGTGAATGCTGAAAATTTTAGGTTAAACCCATGAAAGTTTATTGAATTTTGTGAATGATGAAAATGTTGTTGTTAAACCTATGAAATTTGATTGAATTGTGTGAATGATAAAAAAATCGTTGTTAAACCCATGAAATTTGATTGAATTATGTGAATGATGATAATGTTGAGGTTAAACCCATGAAAATTGATTGAATTGTGTGAACAATGAAAATGTTGATGTTAAACCCATGAAATTTGATTGAATTGTGTGAATGATGAAAATGTTGTTGTTAAACCTATGCAATTTGATTGAATTGTGTGAATGATGAAAATGTTGTTGTTGAAACCCATGAAATTTGATTGAATTGTGGGAATGATAAATACTAAGCAGTTAAACCAATGAAATTTGATTGAATTATGTGAATAATGAAAATGTTGTTGTTAAACCCATGAAATTTGATTGAATTGTGTGAATGATGAAAATGTTTAGGTTAAACCCATGAAATTTTATTGAATTGTGTGAATGATGAATATGTTATTGTTAAACGTATGAAGTTTGATTGAATTGTGTGAATGATGAAAATGTTGTTGTTAAACCCTTGAAGATAAATTGAATTATGGGAATGATGAAAATGTAAATGTTAAACCCATGAAATTTGATTGAATTGTGTGAATGATGAAAATGTTGCTTTTAAACCCATGAAAATGGATTGAATTGTGGGAATGATGAAATTGTCGTTGTTAAACCCATGAAATTTGATTGAATTGTGTGAATGCTGAAAATGTTTAGGTTAAACCCAAGAAAGTTGATTGAATTTTGTGAATGATGAAAATGGTGTTGTTAAACCCATGGAATTTGATTGAATTGTGTGAATGATGAAAATGTTAAGGTTAAACCCATGAAATTTTATTGAATTGTGTGAACGGTGAAAATGTTGTTGTTAAACCTATGAAGTTTGATTGAATTGTATTAATGATGAAAATGTTGTTGTTAAACCCTTGAAGATAAATTGAATTATGGGAATGATGAAATTGTTGATGTTAAACCCATGAAATTTAATTGAATTATGTGAATGCTGAAAATTTTAGGTTAAACCCATGAAAGTTTATTGAATTTTGTGAATGATGAAAATGTTGATTTTAAACCTATGAAATTTGATTGAATTGTGTGAATGATAAAAAATTCATTGTTAAACCCATGAAATTTGATTGAATCATGTGAATGATGATAATGTTCAGGTTAAACCCATGAAAATTGATTGAATTGTGTGAACAATGAAAATGTTGATGTTAAACCCATGAAATTTGATTGAATTGTGTGAATGATGAAAATGTTGTTGTTAAACCTGTGAAATTTCATTGAATTGTGTGAATGATGAAAATGTTGGTGTTAAACCCATGAAATTTGATTGAATTGTGGGAATGATGAAAATTATGCAGTTAAACCCATGAAATTTTATTGAATTGTGTGAATGATGAAAATGTTGTTGTAAAACCCATGAAATTTGATTGAATTGTGTGAATGATGAAAATGTTTAGGTTAAACCCATGAAATTTTATTGAATTGTGTGAAGGATGAAAATGTTATTGTTAAACCTATGAAGTTTGATTGAATTGTGTGAATGGTGAAAATGTTGTTGTTAAACCCTTGAAGATAAATTGAATTATGGGAATGATGAAAATGTTGATGTTAAACCCATGAAATTTAATTGAATTATGTGAATGCTGAAAATTTTAGGTTAAACCCATGAAAGTTTATTGAATTTTGTGAATGATGAAAATGTTGTTGTTAAACCTATGAAATTTGATTGAATTGTGTGAATGATAAAAAAATCGTTGTTAAACCCATGAAATTTGATTGAATTATGTGAATGATGATAATGTTGAGGTTAAACCCATGAAAATTGATTGAATTGTGTGAACAATGAAAATGTTGATGTTAAACCCATGAAATTTGATTGAATTGTGTGAATGATGAAAATGTTGTTGTTAAACCTATGCAATTTGATTGAATTGTGTGAATGATGAAAATGTTGTCGTTGAAACCCATGAAATTTGATTGAATTGTGGGAATGATAAATACTAAGCAGTTAAACCAATGAAATTTGATTGAATTGTGTGAATAATGAAAATGTTGTTGTTAAACCCATGAAATTTGATTGAATTGTGTGAATGATGAAAATGTTTAGGTTAAACCCATGAAATTTTATTGAATTGTGTGAATGATGAATATGTTATTGTTAAACGTATGAAGTTTGATTGAATTGTGTGAATGATGAAAATGTTGTTGTTAAACCCTTGAAGATAAATTGAATTATGGGAATGATGAAAATGTAAATGTTAAACCCATGAAATTTGATTGAATTGTGTGAATGATGAAAATGTTGCTTTTAAACCCATGAAAATGGATTGAATTGTGGGAATGATGAAATTGTCGTTGTTAAACCCATGAAATTTGATTGAATTGTGTGAATGCTGAAAATGTTTAGGTTAAACCCAAGAAAGTTGATTGAATTTTGTGAATGATGAAAATGGTGTTGTTAAACCCATGGAATTTGATTGAATTGTGTGAATGATGAAAATGTTAAGGTTAAACCCATGAAATTTTATTGAATTGTGTGAACGGTGAAAATGTTGTTGTTAAACCTATGAAGTTTGATTGAATTGTATTAATGATGAAAATGTTGTTGTTAAACCCTTGAAGATAAATTGAATTATGGGAATGATGAAATTGTTGATGTTAAACCCATGAAATTTAATTGAATTATGTGAATGCTGAAAATTTTAGGTTAAACCCATGAAAGTTTATTGAATTTTGTGAATGATGAAAATGTTGATTTTAAACCTATGAAATTTGATTGAATTGTGTGAATGATAAAAAATTCATTGTTAAACCCATGAAATTTGATTGAATCATGTGAATGATGATAATGTTCAGGTTAAACCCATGAAAATTGATTGAATTGTGTGAACAATGAAAATGTTGATGTTAAACCCATGAAATTTGATTGAATTGTGTGAATGATGAAAATGTTGTTGTTAAACCTGTGAAATTTCATTGAATTGTGTGAATGATGAAAATGTTGGTGTTAAACCCATGAAATTTGATTGAATTGTGGGAATGATGAAAATTATGCAGTTAAACCCATGAAATTTTATTGAATTGTGTGAATGATGAAAATGTTGTTGTAAAACCCATGAAATTTGATTGAATTGTGTGAATGATGAAAATGTTTAGGTTAAACCCATGAAATTTTATTGAATTGTGTGAAGGATGAAAATGTTATTGTTAAACCTATGAAGTTTGATTGAATTGTGTGAATGGTGAAAATGTTGTTGTTAAACCCTTGAATATAAATTGAATTATGGGAATGACGAAAATGTTGATGTTAAACCCATGAAATTTAATTGAATTATGTGAATGCTGAAAATTTTAGGTTAAACCCATGAAAGTTTATTGAATTTTGTGAATGATGAAAATGTTGTTGTTAAACCTATGAAATTTGATTGAATTGTGTGAATGATAAAAAAATCGTTGTTAAACCCATGAAATTTGATTGAATTATGTGAATGATGATAATGTTGAGGTTAAACCCATGAAAATTGATTGAATTGTGTGAACAATGAAAATGTTGATGTTAAACCCATGAAATTTGATTGAATTGTGTGAATGATGAAAATGTTGTTGTTAAACCTATGCAATTTGATTGAATTGTGTGAATGATGAAAATGTTGTCGTTGAAACCCATGAAATTTGATTGAATTGTGGGAATGATAAATACCAAGCAGTTAAACCAATGAAATTTGATTGAATTATGTGAATAATGAAAATGTTGTTGTTAAACCCATGAAATTTGATTGAATTGTGTGAATGATGAAAATGTTTAGGTTAAACCCATGAAATTTTATTGAATTGTGTGAATGATGAATATGTTATTGTTAAACGTATGAAGTTTGATTGAATTGTGTGAATGATGAAAATGTTGTTGTTAAACCCTTGAAGATAAATTGAATTATGGGAATGATGAAAATGTAAATGTTAAACCCATGAAATTTGATTGAATTGTGTGAATGATGAAAATGTTGCTTTTAAACCCATGAAAATGGATTGAATTGTGGGAATGATGAAATTGTCGTTGTTAAACCCATGAAATTTGATTGAATTGTGTGAATGCTGAAAATGTTTAGGTTAAACCCAAGAAAGTTGATTGAATTTTGTGAATGATGAAAATGGTGTTGTTAAACCCATGGAATTTGATTGAATTGTGTGAATGATGAAAATGTTAAGGTTAAACCCATGAAATTTTATTGAATTGTGTGAACGGTGAAAATGTTGTTGTTAAACCTATGAAGTTTGATTGAATTGTATTAATGATGAAAATGTTGTTGTTAAACCCTTGAAGATAAATTGAATTATGGGAATGATGAAATTGTTGATGTTAAACCCATGAAATTTAATTGAATTATGTGAATGCTGAAAATTTTAGGTTAAACCCATGAAAGTTTATTGAATTTTGTGAATGATGAAAATGTTGATTTTAAACCTATGAAATTTGATTGAATTGTGTGAATGATAAAAAATTCATTGTTAAACCCATGAAATTTGATTGAATCATGTGAATGATGATAATGTTCAGGTTAAACCCATGAAAATTGATTGAATTGTGTGAACAATGAAAATGTTGATGTTAAACCCATGAAATTTGATTGAATTGTGTGAATGATGAAAATGTTGTTGTTAAACCTGTGAAATTTCATTGAATTGTGTGAATGATGAAAATGTTGGTGTTAAACCCATGAAATTTGATTGAATTGTGGGAATGATGAAAATTATGCAGTTAAACCCATGAAATTTTATTGAATTGTGTGAATGATGAAAATGTTGTTGTAAAACCCATGAAATTTGATTGAATTGTGTGAATGATGAAAATGTTTAGGTTAAACCCATGAAATTTTATTGAATTGTGTGAAGGATGAAAATGTTATTGTTAAACCTATGAAGTTTGATTGAATTGTGTGAATGGTGAAAATGTTGTTGTTAAACCCTTGAAGATAAATTGAATTATGGGAATGATGAAAATGTTGATGTTAAACCCATGAAATTTAATTGAATTATGTGAATGCTGAAAATTTTAGGTTAAACCCATGAAAGTTTATTGAATTTTGTGAATGATGAAAATGTTGTTGTTAAACCTATGAAATTTGATTGAATTGTGTGAATGATAAAAAAATCGTTGTTAAACCCATGAAATTTGATTGAATTATGTGAATGATGATAATGTTGAGGTTAAACCCATGAAAATTGATTGAATTGTGTGAACAATGAAAATGTTGATGTTAAACCCATGAAATTTGATTGAATTGTGTGAATGATGAAAATGTTGTTGTTAAACCTATGCAATTTGATTGAATTGTGTGAATGATGAAAATGTTGTCGTTGAAACCCATGAAATTTGATTGAATTGTGGGAATGATAAATACCAAGCAGTTAAACCAATGAAATTTGATTGAATTATGTGAATAATGAAAATGTTGTTGTTAAACCCATGAAATTTGATTGAATTGTGTGAATGATGAAAATGTTTAGGTTAAACCCATGAAATTTTATTGAATTGTGTGAATGATGAATATGTTATTGTTAAACGTATGAAGTTTGATTGAATTGTGTGAATGATGAAAATGTTGTTGTTAAACCCTTGAAGATAAATTGAATTATGGGAATGATGAAAATGTAAATGTTAAACCCATGAAATTTGATTGAATTGTGTGAATGATGAAAATGTTGCTTTTAAACCCATGAAAATGGATTGAATTGTGGGAATGATGAAATTGTCGTTGTTAAACCCATGAAATTTGATTGAATTGTGTGAATGCTGAAAATGTTTAGGTTAAACCCAAGAAAGTTGATTGAATTTTGTGAATGATGAAAATGGTGTTGTTAAACCCATGGAATTTGATTGAATTGTGTGAATGATGAAAATGTTAAGGTTAAACCCATGAAATTTTATTGAATTGTGTGAACGGTGAAAATGTTGTTGTTAAACCTATGAAGTTTGATTGAATTGTATTAATGATGAAAATGTTGTTGTTAAACCCTTGAAGATAAATTGAATTATGGGAATGATGAAATTGTTGATGTTAAACCCATGAAATTTAATTGAATTATGTGAATGCTGAAAATTTTAGGTTAAACCCATGAAAGTTTATTGAATTTTGTGAATGATGAAAATGTTGATTTTAAACCTATGAAATTTGATTGAATTGTGTGAATGATAAAAAATTCATTGTTAAACCCATGAAATTTGATTGAATCATGTGAATGATGATAATGTTCAGGTTAAACCCATGAAAATTGATTGAATTGTGTGAACAATGAAAATGTTGATGTTAAACCCATGAAATTTGATTGAATTGTGTGAATGATGAAAATGTTGTTGTTAAACCTGTGAAATTTCATTGAATTGTGTGAATGATGAAAATGTTGGTGTTAAACCCATGAAATTTGATTGAATTGTGGGAATGATGAAAATTATGCAGTTAAACCCATGAAATTTTATTGAATTGTGTGAATGATGAAAATGTTGTTGTAAAACCCATGAAATTTGATTGAATTGTGTGAATGATGAAAATGTTTAGGTTAAACCCATGAAATTTTATTGAATTGTGTGAAGGATGAAAATGTTATTGTTAAACCTATGAAGTTTGATTGAATTGTGTGAATGGTGAAAATGTTGTTGTTAAACCCTTGAAGATAAATTGAATTATGGGAATGATGAAAATGTTGATGTTAAACCCATGAAATTTAATTGAATTATGTGAATGCTGAAAATTTTAGGTTAAACCCATGAAAGTTTATTGAATTTTGTGAATGATGAAAATGTTGTTGTTAAACCTATGAAATTTGATTGAATTGTGTGAATGATAAAAAAATCGTTGTTAAACCCATGAAATTTGATTGAATTATGTGAATGATGATAATGTTGAGGTTAAACCCATGAAAATTGATTGAATTGTGTGAACAATGAAAATGTTGATGTTAAACCCATGAAATTTGATTGAATTGTGTGAATG
The DNA here is from genome assembly GCF_024323335.1 of Lathyrus oleraceus. Classification (NCBI taxonomy): domain Eukaryota; kingdom Viridiplantae; phylum Streptophyta; class Magnoliopsida; order Fabales; family Fabaceae; genus Lathyrus; species Lathyrus oleraceus. The sequence goes on from NW_026113490.1 coordinate 13,235, forward strand.
ATGAAAATGTTGTTGTTAAACCTATGCAATTTGATTGAATTGTGTGAATGATGAAAATGTTGTCGTTGAAACCCATGAAATTTGATTGAATTGTGGGAATGATAAATACTAAGCAGTTAAACCAATGAAATTTGATTGAATTGTGTGAATAATGAAAATGTTGTTGTTAAACCCATGAAATTTGATTGAATTGTGTGAATGATGAAAATGTTTAGGTTAAACCCATGAAATTTTATTGAATTGTGTGAATGATGAATATGTTATTGTTAAACGTATGAAGTTTGATTGAATTGTGTGAATGATGAAAATGTTGTTGTTAAACCCTTGAAGATAAATTGAATTATGGGAATGATGAAAATGTAAATGTTAAACCCATGAAATTTGATTGAATTGTGTGAATGATGAAAATGTTGCTTTTAAACCCATGAAAATGGATTGAATTGTGGGAATGATGAAATTGTCGTTGTTAAACCCATGAAATTTGATTGAATTGTGTGAATGCTGAAAATGTTTAGGTTAAACCCAAGAAAGTTGATTGAATTTTGTGAATGATGAAACGGTGTTGTTAAACCCATGGAATTTGATTGAATTGTGTGAATGATAAAAATGTTAAGGTTAAACCCATGAAATTTTATTGAATTGTGTGAACGGTGAAAATGTTGTTGTTAAACCTATGAAGTTTGATTGAATTGTATTAATGATGAAAATGTTGTTGTTAAACCCTTGAAGATAAATTGAATTATGGGAATGATGAAATTGTTGATGTTAAACCCATGAAATTTAATTGAATTATGTGAATGCTGAAAATTTTAGGTTAAACCCATGAAAGTTTATTGAATTTTGTGAATGATGAAAATGTTGATTTTAAACCTATGAAATTTGATTGAATTGTGTGAATGATAAAAAATTCATTGTTAAACCCATGAAATTTGATTGAATCATGTGAATGATGATAATGTTCAGGTTAAACCCATGAAATTGATTGAATTGTGTGAACAATGAAAATGTTGATGTTAAACCCATGAAATTTGATTGAATTGTGTGAATGATGAAAATGTTGTTGTTAAACCTGTGAAATTTCATTGAATTGTGTGAATGATGAAAATGTTGGTGTTAAACCCATGAAATTTGATTGAATTGTGGGAATGATGAAAATTATGCAGTTAAACCCATGAAATTTTATTGAATTGTGTGAATGATGAAAATGTTGTTGTAAAACCCATGAAATTTGATTGAATTGTGTGAATGATGAAAATGTTTAGGTTAAACCCATGAAATTTTATTGAATTGTGTGAAGGATGAAAATGTTATTGTTAAACCTATGAAGTTTGATTGAATTGTGTGAATGGTGAAAATGTTGTTGTTAAACCCTTGAAGATAAATTGAATTATGGGAATGATGAAAATGTTGATGTTAAACCCATGAAATTTAATTGAATTATGTGAATGCTGAAAATTTTAGGTTAAACCCATGAAAGTTTATTGAATTTTGTGAATGATGAAAATGTTGTTGTTAAACCTATGAAATTTGATTGAATTGTGTGAATGATAAAAAAATCGTTGTTAAACCCATGAAATTTGATTGAATTATGTGAATGATGATAATGTTGAGGTTAAACCCATGAAAATTGATTGAATTGTGTGAACAATGAAAATGTTGATGTTAAACCCATGAAATTTGATTGAATTGTGTGAATGATGAAAATGTTGTTGTTAAACCTATGCAATTTGATTGAATTGTGTGAATGATGAAAATGTTGTGTTGAAACCCATGAAATTTGATTGAATTGTGGGAATGATAAATACAAGCAGTTAAACCAATGAAATTTGATTGAATTGTGTGAATAATGAAAATGTTGTTGTTAAACCCATGAAATTGATTGAATTGTGTGAATGATGAAAATGTTTAGGTTAAACCCATGAAATTTTATTGAATTGTGTGAATGATGAATATGTTATTGTTAAACGTATGAAGTTTGATTGAATTGTGTGAATGATGAAAATGTTGTTGTTAAACCCTTGAAGATAAATTGAATTATGGGAATGATGAAAATGTAAATGTTAAACCCATGAAATTTGATTGAATTGTGTGAATGATGAAAATGTTGCTTTTAAACCCATGAAAATGGATTGAATTGTGGGAATGATGAAATTGTCGTTGTTAAACCCATGAAATTTGATTGAATTGTGTGAATGCTGAAAATGTTTAGGTTAAACCCAAGAAAGTTGATTGAATTTTGTGAATGATGAAAATGGTGTTGTTAAACCCATGGAATTTGATTGAATTGTGTGAATGATGAAAATGTTAAGGTTAAACCCATGAAATTTTATTGAATTGTGTGAACGGTGAAAATGTTGTTGTTAAACCTATGAAGTTTGATTGAATTGTATTAATGATGAAAATGTTGTTGTTAAACCCTTGAAGATAAATTGAATTATGGGAATGATGAAATTGTTGATGTTAAACCCATGAAATTTAATTGAATTATGTGAATGCTGAAAATTTAGGTTAAACCCATGAAAGTTTATTGAATTTTGTGAATGATGAAAATGTTGATTTTAAACCTATGAAATTTGATTGAATTGTGTGAATGATAAAAATTCATTGTTAAACCCATGAAATTTGATTGAATCATGTGAATGATGATAATGTTCAGGTTAAACCCATGAAATTGATTGAATTGTGTGAACAATGAAAATGTTGATGTTAAACCCATGAAATTTGATTGAATTGTGTGAATGATGAAAATGTTGTTGTTAAACCTGTGAAATTTCATTGAATTGTGTGAATGATGAAAATGTTGGTGTTAAACCCATGAAATTTGATTGAATTGTGGGAATGATGAAAATTATGCAGTTAAACCCATGAAATTTTATTGAATTGTGTGAATGATGAAAATGTTGTTGTAAAACCCATGAAATTTGATTGAATTGTGTGAATGATGAAAATGTTTAGGTTAAACCCATGAAATTTTATTGAATTGTGTGAAGGATGAAAATGTTATTGTTAAACCTATGAAGTTTGATTGAATTGTGTGAATGGTGAAAATGTTGTTGTTAAACCCTTGAAGATAAATTGAATTATGGGAATGATGAAAATTTTAGGTTAAACCCATGAAAGTTTATTGAATTTTGTGAATGATGAAAATGTTGTTGTTAAACCTATGAAATTTGATTGAATTGTGTGAATGATAAAAAAATCGTTGTTAAACCCATGAAATTTGATTGAATTATGTGAATGATGATAATGTTGAGGTTAACCCATGAAAATTGATTGAATTGTGTGAACAATGAAAATGTTGATGTTAAACCCATGAAATTTGATTGAATTGTGTGAATGATGAAAATGTTGTTGTTAAACCTATGCAATTTGATTGAATTGTGTGAATGATGAAAATGTTGTGTTGAAACCCATGAAATTTGATTGAATTGTGGGAATGATAAATCCAAGCAGTTAAACCAATGAAATTTGATTGAATTGTGTGAATAATGAAAATGTTGTTGTTAAACCCATGAAATTTGATTGAATTGTGTGAATGATGAAAATGTTTAGGTTAAACCCATGAAATTTATTGAATTGTGTGAATGATGAATATGTTATTGTTAAACTATGAAGTTTGATTGAATTGTGTGAATGATGAAAATGTTGTTGTTAAACCCTTGAAGATAAATTGAATTATGGGATGATGAAAATGTAAATGTTAAACCCATGAAATTTGATTGAATTGTGTGAATGATGAAAATGTTGTTTTTAAACCCATGAAAATGGATTGAATTGTGGGAATGATGAAATTGTCGTTGTTAAACCCATGAAATTTGATTGAATTGTGTGAATGCTGAAAATGTTAGGTTAAACCCATGAAAGTTGATTGAATTTTGTGAATGATGAAAATGGTGTTGTTAAACCCATGGAATTTGATTGAATTGTGTGAATGATGAAAATGTTAAGGTTAAACCCATGAAATTTTATTGAATTGTGTGAACGTGAAAATGTTGTTGTTAAACCTATGAAGTTTGATTGAATTGTGTAATGATGAAAATGTTGTTGTTAAACCCTTGAAGATAAATTGAATTATGGGAATGATGAAATTGTTGATGTTAAACCCATGAAATTTAATTGAATTATGTGAATGCTGAAAATTTTAGGTTAAACCCATGAAAGTTTATTGAATTTTGTGAATGATGAAAATGTTGATTTTAAACCTATGAAATTTGATTGAATTGTGTGAATGATAAAAAATTCATTGTTAAACCCATGAAATTGATTGAATCATGTGAATGATGATAATGTTCAGGTTAAACCCATGAAATTGATTGAATTGTGTGAACAATGAAAATGTTGATGTTAAACCCATGAAATTTGATTGAATTGTGTGAATGATGAAAATGTTGTTTTAAACCTGTGAAATTTCATTGAATTGTGTGAATGATGAAAATGTTGTGTTAAACCATGAAATTTGATTGAATTGTGGGAATGATGAAAATTATGCAGTTAAACCCATGAAATTTTATTGAATTGTGTGAATGATGAAAATGTTGTTGTAAAACCCATGAAATTTGATTGAATTGTGTGAATGATGAAAATGTTTAGGTTAAACCCATGAAATTTTATTGAATTGTGTGAAGGATGAAAATGTTATTGTTAAACCTATGAAGTTTGATTGAATTGTGTGAATGGTGAAAATGTTGTTGTTAAACCCTTGAAGATAAATGAATTATGGGAATGATGAAAATGTTGATGTTAAACCCATGAAATTTAATTGAATTGTGTGAATGCTGAAAATTTAGGTTAAACCCATGAAAGTTTATTGAATTTGTGAATGATGAAAATGTTGTTGTTAAACCTATGAAATTTGATTGAATTGTGTGAATGATAAAAAAATCGTTGTTAAACCCATGAAATTTGATTGAATTATGTGAATGATGATAATGTTGAGGTTAAACCCATGAAAATTGATTGAATTGTGTGAACAATGAAAATGTTGATGTTAAACCCATGAAATTTGATTGAATTGTGTGAATGATGAAAATGTTGTTGTTAAACCTATGCAATTTGATTGAATTGTGTGAATGATGAAAATGTTGTTGTTGAAACCATGAAATTGATTGAATTGTAGGAATGATAAAAACTAAGCAGTTAAACCAATGAAATTTGATTGAATTGTGTGAATAATGAAAATGTTGTTGTTAAACCCATGAAATTTGATTGAATTGTGTGAATGATGAAAATGTTTAGGTTAAACCCATGAAATTTATTGAATTGTGAATGATGAATATGTTATTGTTAAACGTATGAAGTTTGATTGAATTGTGTGAATGATGAAAATGTTGTTGTTAAACCCTTGAAGATAAATTGAATTATGGGAATGATGAAAATGTAAATGTTAAACCCATGAAATTTGATTGAATTGTGTGAATGATGAAAATGTTGCTTTTAAACCCATGAAATGGATTGAATTGTGGGAATGATAAATTGTCGTTGTTAAACCATGAAATTTGATTGAATTGTGTGAATGCTGAAAATGTTTAGGTTAAACCCAAGAAAGTTGATTGAATTTTGTGAATGATGAAAATGGTGTTGTTAAACCCATGGAATTTGATTGAATTGTGTGAATGATGAAAATGTTAAGGTTAAACCCATGAAATTTATTGAATTGTGTGAACGGTGAAAATGTTGTTGTTAAACCTATGAATTTGATTGAATTGTATGAATGATGAAAATGTTGTTGTTAAACCCTTGAAGATAAATTGAATTATGGGAATGATGAAATTGTTGATGTTAAAACCCATGAAATTTATTGAATTATGTGAATGCTGAAAATTTTAGGTTAAACCATGAAAGTTTATTGAATTTTGTGAATGATGAAAATGTTGATTTTAAACCTATGAAATTTGATTGAATTGTGTGAATGATAAAAAATTCATTGTTAAACCATGAAATTTGATTGAATCGTGTGAATGATGAAATGTTCAGGTTAAACCCATGAAAATTGATTGAATTGTGTGAACAATGAAAATGTTGATGTTAAACCCATGAAATTTGATTGAATTGTGTGAATGATGAAAATGTTGTTGTTTAAACCTGTGAAATTTCATTGAATTGTGTGAATGATGAAATGTTGGTGTTAAACCCATGAAATTTGATTGAATTGTGGGAATGATGAAAATTATGCAGTTAAACCCATGAAATTTTATTGAATTGTGTGAATGATGAAAATGTTGTTGTAAAACCCATGAAATTTGATTGAATTGTGTGAATGATGAAAATGTTTAGGTTAAACCCATGAAATTTTATTGAATTGTGTGAAGGATGAAAATGTTATTGTTAAACCTATGAAGTTTGATTGAATTGTGTGAATGGTGAAAATGTTGTTGTTAAACCCTTGAAGATAAATTGAATTATGGAATGATGAAAATGTTGATGTTAAACCCATGAAATTTAATTGAATGTATGAATGCTGAAAATTTAGGTTAAACCCATGAAAGTTATTGAATTTTGTGAATGATGAAAAGTTGTGTTAAACCTATGAAATTTGATTGAATTGTGTGAATGATAAAAAATCGTTGTTAAACCCATGAAATTTGATTGAATTATGTGAATGATGATAATGTTGAGGTTAAACCATGAAAATTGATTGAATTGTGTGAACAATGAAAATGTTGATGTTAAACCCATGAAATTTGATTGAATTGTGTGAATGATGAAAATGTTGTTGTTAAAACCCTGAAATTGATTGAATTGTGGGAATGATGAAAATGTTGATGTTAAACCCATGAAATTTGATTGAATTGTGTGAATGATGAAAATGTTGTTTTAAACCCATGAAAATTTGATTGAATTGTGGGAATGATGAAATGTTGTTGTTAAACCCATGAAATTTGATTGAATTGTGTGAATGATGAAAATGTTTAGGTTAAACCATGAAAGTTGATTGAATTTGTGAATGATGAAAATGGTGTTGTTAAACCCATGGAATTTGATTGAATTGTGTGAATGATGAAAATGTTGGTTAAACCCATGAAATTTTATTGAATTGTGTGAATGATGAAAATGTTGTTGTTAAACCTATGAAGTTTGATTGAATTGTGTGAATGATGAAAATGTTGTGTAAACCCTTGAAGATAAATTGAATTATGGGAATGATGAAAATGTTGATGTTAAACCCATGAAATTTGATTGAATTATGTGAATGCTGAAAATTTTAGGTTAAACCCATGAAAGTTTATTGAATTTTGTGAATGATGAAAATGTTGATTTAAACCTATGAAATTTGATTGAATTGTGTGAATGATAAAAAATTCATTGTTAAACCCATGAAATTTGATTGAATTGTGTGAATGATGATAATGTGAGGTTAAACCCATGAAATTGATTGAATTGTGTGAACAATGAAAAGTTGATGTTAAACCCATGAAATTTGATTGAATTGTGTGAATGATGAAAATGTTGTTGTTAAACCCATGAAATTTGATTGAATTGTGTGAATGATGAAAATGTTGGTGTTAAACCCATGAAATTTGATTGAATTGTGGGAATGATGAAAATTATGCAGTTAAACCCATGAAATTTGATTGAATTGTGTGAATGATGAAAATGTTGTGTAAAACCCATGAAATTTGATTGAATTGTGTGAATGATGAAAATGTTTAGGTTAAACCCATGAAATTTTATTGAATTGTGTGAAGGATGAAAATGTTATGTTAAACCTATGAAGTTTGATTGAATTGTGTGAATGGTGAAAATGTTGTTGTTAAACCCTTGAAGATAAATTGAATTATGGAATGATGAAAATGTTGATGTTAAACCCATGAAATTTAATGAATTGTGTGAATGCTGAAAATTTAGGTTAAACCCATGAAAGTTTATTGAATTTTGTGAATGATGAAAATGTTGTTGTTAAACCTATGAAATTTGATTGAATTGTGTGAATGATAAAAAA
>NW_026113491.1:0-21044 GCF_024323335.1 Lathyrus oleraceus
TTAATCTAACGCTTGGTTTTTTATATTTCTTGTGGATAAACCAGGGCCACTGATTAAAGATCAAACAACCATGCACGTTGGCTTCTTTTTTAGTTTTTTCTCTCTTTGTGTCTTTTTTTGTTGAGCTATTAGGGCTTCTTGGCCCTTGTTCAACTTTTTACTAAGCCATGCACCTGTTTTACTCCACACATGCCCTACTGGTGTGTGTTGAGTAGGTTTGGGCCTTACTCTTGGGCCCAAGTATTTGTATTGCTCCATACCCTCGTATGTTGGGCTTGTACCCCATTTTCTTTTGTTTGTTTTTTTTTTCTTTCGTATTGGGACTTATACCCATTTAGTGTTTTATTTACTCTTTCACGCCATTGTATTGATAGTACACCCTTCCTTTTATTTTTTATTTTTGATGGTTTTTATTTTTATTAGTTAGTTGTTTAATTAATAATTTCTAGCTTAAAATAAATAAAAAGCCATTAAAATTAATTTTTCAAAATCAAAAACACTTGATCAACATCAAGTTTCTTTTCAAAACAAAATAGTTCACCACCAAATCAATTTCAAATCAAATTCATAAAACAGTTGATCAGCATTGAGTTTATTTTACCATGTAATTAACAACATTCCAAAAAAAATTCATAACTAAATCAGTTGAAAATGATTAGTTTAGACGTAGTTTCCTTTTTTTTTCCGAGTATTTGAATGGTAAACATAATTAGCTTACTGTTTGAATACCCGTCTTCCATTAAAAACACAATAATTGATCGAATTTAGTTCAGTCCTTGTTGGATGAAAAAAGGATGGTTTTGGACGTAATGTCATATCTTTTCCTAGAGCATTTGAATGTTAGTCGTACTTAGCTTGTTGTTTGAATACTTGTAATTTGTTAAAGACTTACGACCAAATTCATCTCAAAAATTTCATAAAAGATTTGGATGAAAAAGGATTAGTTTGAAAGTAATATCCTCTCTTTTTCCCGATTATTTGAATGATAGCCATAATTATCTCGTTGTTCAAATAATTCGTCTTCCACCTAAAATCAATCCAACCAATTAAGCTTCTTTCTGCCTTAGCGTAATAAAAACTCAATTTTTTATAAAATGGATGATGTTTTATCCATTCTACCGCGATACAAGCATACACTTAAGTCACAAACACGCAAGCATAAAAGCAATGTTAGACCGTTAGGTGCAATCTAAACATCACTCACTAAAATCAACCAACACACACATACACACACGCACGCGCACACACACACACACACACACACACACATATATATATATTTATACTTGGTACACACATCATTGTCTTGTAAGGTTTCTAGTGAGTAAAACCTATACAAAGTCGGGATTTTAAAGCATTCTCATCATCTTCGATCTCTCTTTTATGCATACACACAATCAAACTACACATAATCATTTTTTGATTGGATGTCATCTAGATTAAGTTTGATAATGTTTAATTTATGTTGATTGTATTATAATATTGGGTTGAGAACTTTTAGGATTTCAAATCAGAAAACCGAGGTGTGGTTTTCCTTCAAGATCTTTAAGATTTGAAAATTTTGGACAAGATTACGCAAATTGGATCCGACCGAGTGAAGTCTTTAAAGAAAGAAAGGTTCTTGGCAAAGGAGTAGCGTGGTACAGTTGTTCGCATTGGTAAATCTTGGGTTTCATCAAGTGTGCGCTTGGAATTAATTCTACCGAGTGAAAGCTTTTAATAACTAGGAGTTTCGTTCAAAGAAGTAGTGTGAGGCGGTGAATTGAAGCGACATAGTTGGTTATTTCATCTATCTTTGATCAAGAGAAGATAAGGTGATAGAATCAATATCAAGCCTATGACTTGTAGGGTTAGATTTATACATCTATCTTGTATTCATACATTTGCAAAGTAAGATATATTACATTATCTCAATTCGCATTTGAGTTGAGGACAGACCTACCCATAGCAATGTCGATTAGGGAACAACTTAAACAAATCATTGTGTACTCTCTCTCTCTCTCTCTCACTCTCTCTCTGTATATATATATATATATATATATATATATATATATATATTATTTATTTATTTTTATTTTTGTTTGCGAATTGTTGATTGCATTGATCATTTGACCAATTTTGTTTTGATCATAATTTTGAAATTGGTGTTGTTGTGTATATCACAAACCATTTGGTTTTAATTGGACTTTTAGAATAATAATACCACATAGAATTACAAACATTATTGATTGCACACTAAGTGTTCGACAAATTGCGTCACTTGGTCTTTTTTTGTGAATTTTCATTGGAAATAGACTTTCTGTATTACTTTGCATTGAACTGATTATGATTAGTTATTGTTGATAGATTTGTGAATCATTATTATACAATTGTCGTTAATACATATATTCGAGCTTTTTGATACAGTTTCGTCTAGACTATTTTTGATTCGGGATATTTGTAACTTGCTTCCGCATCATAAAATTTTCAAACTATTTTTCGTCAAGTTTTTAACTCGGAATCTATTCCCCCTCCCCCTCTAGATCTAGGCCTATCGCCTAACATGTTGAGTAGGTTTGGACCTTACTCTTTATACTGCTCCATATCTCCATATATTGGGCTTGTACCCCCCATCTGCTTTTGTTTGTTTTTTATTTTCTTTCATATTGGGCCTTAAGCCCATTTAGTGTTTTATTTACTCTTTCACACCATTGTATTGATAGTCCACCCCCCATCCCCCTCCACCATCCACCCCAACCCCCCTTTTATTTTATTTTTTATGTTTTTTTATTTTTATTAATTAGTTGCTTAATTACTAATTATTATCTCAAAATAAATAAAAATCCATTAAAATTAATCTTTCAAAATAAAAAATGCTCGATCAGTATCAAGTTACCTTTCAAAACAAAACATTCCACCATAACACCATTCTTAAACAAATTTATCAAATACTTGATCAACATCAAGTTATTTTTCAAGCTCCATCAAAAATCCTTTCAAAATAATTTTATAATTAAATAGGTTGAAAAGGATTAGTTTGAACGTAATATCCTCTCTTTCCCCCGAATATTTGAATGATAGCCATTATTAGCTTACTGTTTGAATACCACCAACCCCCCCCCCCCCCCCCCCCCCCCCCCCCCCCCCCGTCTTTCATTCACAACACGATAATTAATGGAATTTTGTCCGGTCCTTATTGGATGAAAAGGATTGATTTAGACATAATTTCCTATCTTTCCTTGAGTATTTGAATGTTATGTACTTAGCTTGTTGTTCAAATACTTATATTTTGTTAAAGACTTACGACCTAATTCGCCTCATAAATTTCATAAAATAGTTGGATGAAAAAGAATTTATTTGGACGTAATATCCTCTCTTTTCCCCGACTATTTGAATGCTAGTTGTAATTAGCTTATTGTTCAAATAACTCGTCTTCCACCTAAAAACAATTCAACCAATCAACTTCTTTCCTCTTTAACGCAATCAAAACTTAACTTTTTGTAAAACGGAAATGTTCTTTTATCCATTCTACCATGATACAAACACACGCTTAAGTTTCATACGCACGAGCATTCAAGCAATGTTTTAACCACTAGAATGTAACCTAAACATTATTCACTAAAATCAACTAACACATATGTGGTTTTCTACCATAACTACGTAGCTTTGAAATCCTCATTGCACCAGGGGATACATAAGAGTGAGATTCAACGTCTCTTCAAGCACTATAATAAAAATTCAAAAATATAATTTTCTTGCCCGGAATTACGTAACTTTGAATTCTTCATCGCAATTGAGGATACGTAGGAGTAAGACTTACAATCTAAATTTGCATAAACGGAAACCTCTTCACTAATTTTTGGTTTGGTGTTTTATGTTAGAGAGGGATATATATCTTCATCGCAACCGAGGATATGTATGAGTAAGACTCATCTAAATTTGCATAAACGGAAACCTCTTCACTAATTTTTGGTTTGGTTGGTGTTTTATGTTAGAGAGAGATATATATCTTCATCGCAACTGAGGATACGTAGGAGTAAGACTCACAATCTAAATTTGCATAAACGGAAACCTCTTCACTAATTTTTGGTTTGGTGTTTTTTATGTTAGAGAGGGATATATATATATATATATATATATATATATATATATATATATATATATATATATAGAGAGAGAGAGAGAGAGAGAGAGAGAGAGAGGTTTGAAATGGGAGATTTGTTAGATTTTTTCTTTAAGGGTAATTTGTTGTTTTTGGGTTGAGTCTTAAGGAACATTCAATTGTTCTTGAAGATTGTTCATATGTGTTCGTCATTTTTTGGCTTTTGATATGAAATTAATGAGAATGTAGGTTGGTTTTGTATTTTGTATGAGAGAGAGAGAGAGAGAGAGAGAATAATGAACGAATAAAGAGAAAGAGAGGTTTGAAATAGAAGAGTAATGTCTCCTCCCTCTATTTTGTGTGTTTTCTTCATCACGCTCTCTGAGGGGTATGTGGCGCCCTCATAAGCGTTATATTTGGATAGCATTGTGCTCTGTACAAAGATCCCCACCATAGTGTCATGGTATCATACCTTTGATTTGCGCTCATTTAATCTAACTCCTGGGTTTTTTGTTTCTTGTGAATAAACTAGGGCCACTGATTAAAGATCAAACAACCACATACATTGACTCATTTTTTAGTTTTTTTCTCTCTTTGTGTCTTTTTTTGTTGAGCTATTGGGCCTTCTTGGGCCTTGTACAACTTTTTACTAAGCCATGTACCAGTTTTACTCCACACACTCCCTATTGGTGTGTGTTGAATAGGTTTGGGCCTTACTATTGGGCCCAAGTATTTGTACTACTCCATACCCCCATATGTTGGGCTTGTACCCCATTTGCTTTTGTTCATTTTTTTTTCTTTTTTTTTTTCTTTCGTATTGGGTGTTATACCCATTTAGTTTGTTATTTACTCTTTCACACCATTGTATTGATAGTACACCCATCCTTTTAATTTATTTTTTATGGTTTTTATTTTTATTAGTTAATTGCTTAATTAATAATTGATATCTTAAAATAAATAAAAATCCATTAAAATTTATTTTTCAAAATAAAAAATACTTGATCAACATAAAGTTTCTTTCAAAACAAATAGTTCACCACCAAATCAATTTCAAATCAAATTCATCGAACAATTGATCAATATTGAGTTTCTTTTACCATGTAATTAACAACACTCCAAAATCTTTTCATAATTAAATCAGTTGAAAATGATCAGTTTGGACGTAATTTCCTTTTTCTCCCTGAGTATTTGAATGATAGCCATAATTAGCTTACCGTTTGAATATTCGTCTTCCATTAAAAACACAATAATTGATCAAATTTAATTAAGTCCTTATTGGATGAAAATAGGATTGGTTTGGACGTAATATCCTAGCTTTTCCTAGAGTATTTGAATGTTAGTCGTACTTAACTTGTTGTTCGAATACTTGTATTTTGTTAAAGACATACGACCTAATTCGTCTCACAAATTTTATAAAAGATTTGGATGAAAAATGATTAGTTTGGACGTAATATCCTCTCTTTTCCATGACTATTTGAATGATAGCTATAATTATCTTGTTGTTCAAATAACTCTCTCTTCCACCTAAAAACAATCCAACCAATCAAACTCCTTTCCTCCTTAGTGCAATCAAAACTCAAATTTTCGTAAAATAGATGATATTTTATCCATTATACCGCGATACAAACATCCACTTAAGTCTTCAACACGTGAGCATAAAAGTAATGTTAGCCCGCTAGATGTAACCTAAATATCATTCTCTAAAATCAATCAACACGTACATGGTTTTCTACCAGAACTACGTAGTTTTGAATTTCTCATCACACTAGAGGATACATAGGAGCGAGATTCAATATCTCGTTAAACACTATAATAAAAATCTAAAAATGTTTTTTTCTTGGTCAGAACTAGGTAGATTTGTAATCCTCATGGCACCAAAGGATATGCAGAAGTAAGACTCCTAATCTAAATTTGCACAAACAACAACCTCTATACTAATTTTTAGTTTGGTGTTTTTGTGATGGAGAGAGAGAGAGAGAGAGAGAGAGAAGAGAGAGAGAGAGAGTAAACGAACAAAGAGAGAAAGAGAGGTTTAAAAGGGGAGAGTTTTGCATGCTCCCTCTATTTTGTTTGTTTTCTTCATCATGCTTTCTAAGGGTCACGTTTTAGACGATAGGCTTCGATCTAGAGGGGGATGAATAAATCACTAGTTAAAAAAAATAACAAAAAACTATTTTGAAAAGTTTATGGCAAGCGGAAGTAACCCGGATCGAATCACCTAACCTAATCTCTATCAAAAAGCTCGGATATACGTTAATGCTATCAATGTATGATAATGAACACAAATTGATCAAATACTTTTAATCACTACCAATTGAATGTTATGCTATAAGTATAGTCTATTCCTAATGATAAAACATACAAAAATACTCTCGAGACAAATTATTGAACACCTTGTATGCAATCGGTTTTGTTTGGAAATTTGTATGGTTTTGTTGATCTTCAAATCCAATCACAAACTAAAGGATTATGATTAATTCAACAAAGCCTTTTTCAAAAGGTTTATCAAAATTATATCCAAATGTAATAATCGCACAATCGATTAATTCAACAATTTAAAAATGAAAAATAAGAGAGAGAGAGAGAGAGAGAGAGAGTACACAAGGATTTGTTTATGAAGTTCCCCAATCGGCTTCGTTATAGGTACATATGCCCTCAATTCAAACTAGAATTGAGATAATGAAATTAACATTCCTTTGCAAAAGTATGTATACAAGAGAGATGTAGTAATCCAACCCTACAAACCATAAGTTTGATGTTGATTCTGACACCTTCTCTTCCCTTGATCAAAGCTTGATCTAGTAACTCAACAATGCTTTGATTCACTGTCGCACACTACTTCTTTGCAAGAAACCCATATTTCTTTAAAACTACTCCACTCGATTAAATCCAAAATGTGAATTGTTATAACCCAAGATTTACCAATATGATCCATCGTCTCACGCCACTCCTTTGCAAGAACCTCCCGTTCTTCAAAGCCTTCACTCGATCAGATCCAAATTGTGTAATCTTGTCCAAAACCTTCAAATCCCAAATCGATATTGAAGGAAAACCCTACCTTGGTTTTCTTATTTGAAACCATCAAAGATCTCAACCCAATTTACAATTCAATCAACCTAAATTAGACGTTATCAACCCTAATTCCATATGGCACCCAAACAAAGAAAGATTATGTGTAGTTTGTTTGTGTATATGCATAGAATATAGGGGTGGCAAACGAGCATGTCCGTCCATTGAGGCCTGCCCCACAAAAGCCCGCAAAAAAATCGGGCGGGACGAGAAGATCATAGTTAAGGATGTGAGCCTAAATTTTATGCCCGCCCCGCAAAAAAAAATGAGGGTGGGACGGGGAAAGCCCGCGGGCACTGCACTCTTCAAGCCTAAAAATGCAAAAATTTATGTAAATACATGTGCCGAATTCGGTTTATTTTTTAGATATTTTTTATGTTTGTCTTTTACTCATTTATTTTTCGATTATTTTTATGTTTTTGCCGAATTGATTAGTAGAGTTAATTGGATTTACTTATGTTTTAAAATTCAATTTTATTCAGTGTATTTTTTATTATTAATTAATAAACTTTTAATTTTAGTTTTTTTTTATTTAGTTACCAATTTTTAATTATAGAAAATTAAAATATCTTCTCCCACTTCATGGCAGCCACGTGGTGCCAAGGGGAAGAGTATTTGTTGGCTTTTAAAATTTTCTTGTTTCCTCATATTGTCTGCAAATCACGTGACCCTTTTTTTCTCACATACATAATAGTATAGTACATAATGCGTATCCTATATTTCTCTATTTTTCATAAGAAAAAAGAGAAAAAATCTTCTTCTCTCCCTCTCTATTCATAACAAACACAACTCCTCTCCTCCAAACACTAACCTTCACTTTTCCTCCATTTTTACTTCCACCCTCATCTACTTCAATCATTATTCACACCATCCCTCAAACTGTACTCTTCCGCCGCCATCTCAGTGCGAGTTCCTCGCCACTCTCCTTCACTCGTCCACTATAGCCAACCTGACCCACACGACCTCACCATCACCATCTCCACTCATCATTAATCACCCATCACTCTAAACAACCTCAACTCCATCTTTCATTATCATTATCATCTAAAAAACACACACTATCACCATTAACTCTTCATCACGTCTCAAATAACAATTCTAGAAAATCAAACCAAAAATCCAGAATCCAAAATAAAAGAAGAATAAAATGAGAACAAGCAAATCAATGTACTCATGAAACAAGTTTCCTTCAACTAACAAACTTGTTTTCCAATGACTAACACACTTTACCCGTCCAACATGCCTTCATCCAAAAGAACCGAAACACCATTGTACTCCATTTTCCTCCATCTTCATTTTCCCTCCAACACAACAAAAATAACTTATCACCTTCGTCGTACCGGATTCGTCAGTGCAACACCACTATTTCGGTGATACCTCATTCCTTTTATTTTATTTTTTATTTCTATTTTTACGTTGTTCTTCATTGACAAGAGGTTGTGATCTTTAATGCTTGTGTGAAAGGATAAGATTGAGATGAGAGAGGAAGTGAGCAAGAAGGTGAGAGATGACAAACAGTTTGCCTTTAACAAAGTAACATGAATTTGTTTTATTGTTAGCAAGAAGGTGAGATGAGAGAGGAAGTGAGAGACGTGGATAGTTGTGAGAACAAGGAAGGCAGTTGAATTTTTTAACTTTGTTTTGTTTTTTGAAAGAAGTGTGCGTCTGAAAGAGAATAGATGAACTTTTCTCTCTGTGTTTTTGTTTCTTACTACTATGTCTTATTTTTTTATTTAATTAATTTTTACTTTTCCCATTCCAAGTGTCATAGTGCGATTGGTTGTTGCCAAAATTTTGAAAAAAAATCATCTCTCTCAATGTCGTGTCTGTCTCACTTTCTTTCTTTTTTTTATATAATTTTTTCTTTTTATATATATTATTGTTATTCAATTTTGTTTATTTTTATTGTTTTTGGATTTGGGTTTTGTTTTTATGGGTCTTGGGATCATGCTTTGTGTGTCTTTTATTTTTTACACCCTTATTGTCATGTTACCCCTTTTTCCTTTTTTTTAATTATTATTATATTTTGATTTGATTAAATATAAAAGAAAAGATTCGGTTTGTTTGTCCCATTGGTTTTTCATAAATGCCTTGCAACTTCAAAGTTAAAAATTCAATTTAACTTTAGAAATTGCTTAAGCACATAAATTTTTGTTGACCGACCTCGGATAGGGTGATTCCTACATGAATCACTTTATCATTGCTTAACATATCACTAAATTTTTAGTTTAACTTTTGTTTCCTTTTGTCGCTTAAATCATCGGTTTTTTCATAGATGCAGTGCAATTTTGGAGTTAAGAATTCAATTTAACTTCAAAAATTGCTTAAGCGCATAGAGTTTTGTTGACTGGTCTCAGATATGGTGATTCCTACACGAATCGCTTTACGATTGCTTAACATAGCACTAATTCTTTTAGTTTATTTTTGTTTCTTTTTGTCGCTTAAATAATCGGTTTTTCACAGATACCTTGCAATTTCGAAGTTAAAAATTCAATTTAACTTCAGAAATTGCTTAAGCTCATAACGTTTATTTGACCAACCTCATATAGGGTGATTCCTACATGAATCATTTTACGATTGCTTAACATAACGCCAAATTATGTAGTTCAAATTTCTGATTTTTTTCCGAGTCCCTTGGCTTTCTCTTGGACCTTCTTACAACAAGATTCTTTTATTTACAATTGTCTTCTAAACTTGTATTATTTAATTATCATGTTGTATCCATATTTGATAAATTATACCCTCATTCTCGCATTGTGTAGTAAGTTTATCGCTTTCAATTATTTCATTGCATTAATTTATTGTTAACTCAAGATTAAAATCAACCATGTCAAAAAAGAACAAAAAAATAAACCCCGGTCCAACGTTAAGCCTTTCTCCCAAATTAAATCCAAATTGAATGCAAAGTCGTGCCATCCCGCCACATCCAAATTTTGTTCATAAATCAACTCCAGACACTTGATCTAACATCAAGTCGTCCCCCTGTTTTAAAACTTTTCGCAATAAAAATGGAAGAATCTAATTAGGTTTAGACTTTCTCTTTTTCGAATGTTAGGATACTACTGTCGAGCTCCATGTTCGAACATTTGTCTTCCTTATTAAAATACAATAATTATCAGAATTAAGTCATTTCTCTTATAAAAGAAAAAGATTGATTGGGTATCAACCTTCTCTTTCCCGATTATTTGGACACTACAGTAGACCTCCCTCTCTGAATAATCGTCTTCCATTAATGAACTTTGACCTAATTCACCATACATTTTCATAAGTAAAATTTTGGATAAAAAGAGAGTCATTGGGTTTAAGCCTCTTCATTTTTGGGAATTTGAGCACTGCAGTATAACTCCATGTTTGGAGGCTTGTCTCCACTTAAAACCAACTCAAACTCATCAATCTTGTTTTTTGCCTTTGTGCGACCCTGAAAACATTATCATAAAAGAGTATGCTTTATCCATTTCGACGCGAAACAAACAAAGACTTCAACCTCCAAGAGCGAGTAACAAGTAAATGTTTAACCGCTCAAATGTGATTTAAAGCATCACTCTTTAAAATCAATCAATTTAGTAGTCCTCTTTTAGTAGAACCACGTAGCCTTGAGTTCTCCATAGCATCTAGAGATACGTAGGAGCAAGATTGAGAAATCTTGTCTGACACATCTACTTTTAATATATAAAAGTTAATTACCACCATAATTACTTAATTACCTTACCCTAATTACAATCCATAACAGCTACTTTCATGTTCCTATAAGTAATTACAATCCATATACTATTTAAATTGTATAATTATATGTTATAAATTATAACTTTAAAATTAAAAATAACTATTTAATATAGTTGATTAATATTAATTGAGTAATTTAATATTATTGTTAATTTACCTACCAATTAATTATTATTATTGTTATTATTATTATTGATATTACCCGCCATATATGATAAGAATATTTTTAAAATTTAAATAGTATATTTATTATTTGATTTGATTTGATTTAATTGAGATCCAAACTCTATAAATTAATGTTAGGGTGATCGGATTAATGTTAAAAATTGATTATCAAAACTCTTTTTGCTAAGTCTTTTGATCTACAAAATAAAAGTTAAAAAATATTTAAAAAATAAAATAGTAAATTAATTAAAAATATAAAAGGACAAAGTTGATATTTTTATAAAATATAAGGGTATAAGAATAAATGTATGAATATTAGGTAAAATCTTCTATAAAAATACTCACAACGAGTAGAATAAAAGCCATTAAAAAGTGGTACTAACACGGATTCAGGTAATTATCGACTTAAATAAACGGGGATGAGTGCGGTATGTGGACCTTGGTACCCATCCCGCCTCATGCTCATACAATATATATTTATATTTTTAAATATATATATTATATAAAAATAAATGTCTATCGATTTTTAAAATATATCAATTTTAAATTACTACATATTTAATATAAGTGATCATTTATTTTATAGTTCAACAGTAATAATTTTTTGATTTTTTTTATATTTTTAAAAATTTAAAATAATATGATATTTTATATTTAATATACTTATTTTTATTAGAAATACAGATAATATGTACGGATACACATCGTTACATATCCAAAGGATACGTGTACATGTGTCAATCTTGATACTCAAGCAGATATGAGCTCAGATGGAGTGATTTTTTTATCTATGATATGTGGAGAGATACTATAATATCCTATATCCAAATCGTGACCATTGTCATCCATAATTCATCTCAAAAATAAATTTTAAAAGTATTTTTTTAAAAAGATGAAAAAATTTATATTATCTACTAAATAAATGCCAAAAATTATGAAAAAATATTAAATAAAAATAAATCATCTTAAAATAAGGTAAGTAAAATTAGGTATATCGTTGTCATTCTGCTGTGTGGATTGATATAAATATCATTTATTGTAACTTTGAATATCATATTCTTTTAAAAAGATCTTTAAGAGCAATGTCATTTAAATTTTTTAATAATTTATCGTTTAGAATAACTGATAGAAATAATATTTAAGAATGACTTTAAGAATCATTTAATCCTAAATTAAAACAAATAAGAAGTGAGTTTTTTGTTTACATCAATCAAGGAGGCTTTTTGATGCAGATCATATCCAAACTATCTATTTAAAAGTAGATATTTTATATTTTAATATAATTAAAAACATATTATGATACAAAATTGTATTTTGACTGCAAATGAGATTCACATTGAGTAATAAAATAAAATTTACTATTATAAAAAAACAACAAAAATAAGATTTATAGTATAATCATTAATTTTTTATTCTAAGTTAAATTTCTATTTAAAAAAGAAAAGATTTCCAAAAATTAAAAGCATTCTCTAGCTTTTTCACAACTTAAATATTCGTAAGTTTAAAAGATTATTTGTTTAGTTTATTTTCTAAAATGTATTTCAATATTTTTTACAAATTTTAAGAAATGGTCTGGTGCTTTAGTAATTATTATAAAAAAATTAGGTTTTATATAAAATAATTATTTTTAAATTTATTGAATAAATAATATATTTGATCATTCAAATACATTGATGGTTGATTATACAATAGCTCCATTATTTTTAGGATCATTGTAGTAAGCCAAAAATTTTGATCCATAGATTTCCCATAAATTGCAATTTACAATTACCCCCTATTTTGCAATATAAATAAACATATTATATGATGGGATTCAGTGATGCAAAATATAAAATTTATCAAACACATAAGTTATGAAAACAATGCGCATTACTTCAAATCTTTCAGCACAACAGAAACAACAACTTTCTTCCCCGGAGTGTTGGATTGGATATGGTTTATATCTCACTAACAGCACCAATAATATCTACATTAAAGTAAGGTTCATTATTGAATGTGTTTGCAAATATATAAGTTATATAAGTTATAATAGAATCAGTCTAAAACTGAATATGCAAAGTTGATCCCTAACAAAGAAAATTTGGAAACTTCCACAGTAAGTATCTTCATTTGTTAACATAATAATTTTCTATGATAAATATTGTATTATTATAATTCATTTTATATCTGACAATTAATTTTTTATATTGCAAGCAAACATTATCTGCATCTGGTGAAAATGATCCAAAATCAATCATTCTAATGACTCCGGCTAAGGATGTTGTAATTTCTGACAAGGGTGAAGAAGTTGATTTTGAAGCGTCTGGCGCTACGCAATTATCAGGCACCAAACCATCCAAGAAATTAAAGATAGAACCATCTTCTTAATTCGAATTTTCGGAAATTTGATATTGAAATATATTTTATGAACTTTTTAGCACCAGAATAAGTTTAAATATGAAGTTGTTAAGAACATGATATGTTTTGGTTGTAGGATGTGTTCTTACTTTTTTGAAGTGTTTATTTTGTGGGATTACAATTGACATTTATATTTCATGTATGGTTTAAAGGATGATAATGAGTATTTAATTCATGTGTGTGAAATTATTCAAAATCCTATGTTGTTATGTTGAACATTGTGTTTTGTGTGTTCTTTCAACTACAAAATTTATATGAGTATCATATCTTCAAATGTTAATAAGTATTTTAGATTGATAACAAAATACGTTGTCATCTTATGAAATATGTGTATACGACTAAATTATAAATAGATTATTGCATGTCATGTTTGGTTTCAGCATGCCTAATGGTGTTAGAAATTAAAAAAACAATTACATAAAATTTATTATGAAATCCTTCAAAACTAATTATAGAAACACATAGAAACACATTTTTTTACAATTTTTTTCAAAGTCTAATACATATGTTAAAATTGCAGGTAGTTCAGAAATGTTGGAGCAATGTTTGAATCTTGCATTCAACTGAATAAGGATTTATAAAAAAAACAAGGTATAATTATCATATACAGTGAATTGTCTTTTGATTGGTAATGGAAAATCTACATTGTTTGTTTGAAATGATTAAGTTAAGCATGCAACTATACTTTTTACCAATCTCACGTCATCATATATAGTATTATAACTCAACATATTTAAATTATTATTTGCCAAAATATAGTTGGGGGTTGAAATGAATAATTATGTCCACTGCCTCCTTTCTATTGGTTAGGTCAGTGGAGTATTAAAATAATTCAGCCATAAGATAATTAATGTTATGCATGATTTGTAATAAATCAATAAGAATATCAATTCTTTATACATTTAGTTGTACAAGAAAATGATTGTAAATAATTAAAGTGGGCTAAGAAAATGGGCCCCACTAAATCCCACTATATATATATAAAATATAATTAAAAAATTAATTCAAATATATCAAAATACATCAAAAGAGAGTTTTTCATTGGGTAAGGTGATGTATGATATGAATAATTTTCAATGGGTGAATTATTTTATGGATTTGGGATAAAAAGAGAATTTTGAAATCTTGAATTATGGTGTGGATTTGGAATAAGAGGTGGATTTTCAAAATATGGGGTGTTTTGTTGATTTGGATACAAAGAGGACTTCCATCATTTTGCATAAAATTGGAGCATGTGTTATGTTGATTGAGGTTCATTTTCAATGAAATATGTACACAAAAAAATTAAAATTAAATAAATTAATTGGTCAAATTTAGACTAGATATGAGTGAAAAATGTGATAAAATAAATTACCTATTTATACTACTAAAAAATATTACCGTCATTTTATTATTGTTACAATCTTATCATTCCAAAATGAAATCAATATCCTGAAATCAAATTAGTTATTATTGTAGTTTTTTAAGGTTGCGGGCGAGTTTTGAATCATCACTTCCTAAAAGGTTGCGGGCAGGTTTTGTATAAACCCAGTTTTTTAAGGACCAAAGAATTGTACGAAGTTAAATCATTTTTGTTGTTGGACTTATTTCTCACAATTTTAACTAAAATTGTGAACTTTTTGTTCAATATCTTTTATTGCATTAAACCTTACGGTATCAATTGCAATTAATTTCAACATTTGGTAGTATTCATTACTATATTTTAAAACAAATGAGGTTTTGGTATTTCTTTTACATGGTTTATGTATTTGGTTAAATAATCATTTATTATGAAGGTTAATATTTGCGCTTTTATACCTCAAATTAGTAACAGATTGGAAAATTTCATCCATTACTAAATAAATATATTTTTATTTCTTATGTCCAAAATCTCAATGATAAATGGAATGTTTATTCATAACATTAACAATGGAATGTTTATTATATATCAATATATCAATAAATTATAAAAATATTTTTGTATTATATTTTTTGATTATTTCCTTAATATAGTATACAAAAAAATTAAGCAAATTATATTACTATAAATTAATAATGTTTTACTTTATCATGTCCCAAACTGGAAAAAGTTATTTGTGGAAATTTTTGAACCCATTTATTGATCATTTAACATCCATTACATTAAAAAAAACTCTTATGCAATAAATTTGTGTACGTTGATCCAACCATATATATATATATATATATATATATATAAACAAAAAAATATATTATATTTTAATTTTTTTAAATTAAATTATTGCACTTGCGCGACCCGTGCGAACGCACGGGTCCTTTACTAGTTAATGTAAAAAACACCCATTTAATAAAAAAATGTTCTTCTCTTCTCTTTTCTCACTCGATAAGTAGAAGATTGCAAACTAACATCACACTAACACTCTTACACGAAACTAATGGGCCCCATCGAGTACAACAGATGTGAGAGATGTTAATACTTTTTCCTTGCATAACCGACTCCAGGACCCGATATGATTGCGACAACCATTTCTTTTGTTTTTCGTGGGTTTTATCGATATTTTCCCTTTCCCTTTTTGGAATAAATAAAGTTCAATGGCGACTTTGTTTTATTTATATTTTGAGTGTTTCTTATGCTCAGGTATTTTTTGCACCGCGACATATACCTTCCTGTTTCTTCAAAATTTTACTGAGTGTAGCCGGTTATGTAACACCTTATTTTTCTAGAAATTATTTATATTAATTAATTATAATTTTATGTATGTATCTAATTATTATTTGTGTGATAATTGAGATGTGTTAGGACAACAAGGGTGGGTGACCCCTGGGTAGAGAGCATGGAGATTGATTAGAGGTTGATAGATATATTTATAATTATTTAATTGATTAAAGAATGTTTTAGTGTTACTACTTAAATGAAATAATAAAATAAAATGAAATAATGAGTTTGGGGTGGAAATTGTGAATTATGGGAAATTAAATAAATAAAGTAAGTTAGTAATAAGTTGAGTCTTAGTGGAATATTAGAAAGATAGAAATTAGATTTTTAATTTAGAAGGAGCGAAGTGAAGAAAAAAGTTTACAATAGGTGAAACTTTTGGAATTGAAAAAAGAGGCGAGAGAAGAGAAAACAAAGAAACCTCATGAGAGCTTCAGGGAAAAGAATAACCAAAAGCTTGGATTTTTCTGGAATTACAATGTAAGGGTGTGAGTTTGGTTCAATAATAGGGAATGAATGAAATGGTAGAGTAATGTCTAATTCTCTTTTTTGGATTGATGATGAATGTTGATATTTATTGAATGAAATTTATGTTTTAAAGTGTCTATGTATGTCCATCATTGGTGATGTTTGAAGATTTTGGGGATTGATATAATATATGGATCCATGATTATATGAATATAAGTAGTGATTGATGTATGTATGTTCATAACTAAACTTAAAACCATAAAAAAAATTGGTGATGATTTCATGGATGCTTTTGGAGTTGGAGAAGATGAAAATCATACTGGAAATTTCATAAAAACAATAACTTTTTGGTAACACCTTTGTGCACGATTTTGATCATAACTTTTAACTCGTAAATCATTTTGGGATGAGGTTTGAAGTGTTGAGTAGCTGAAACAGAGGGATCTAACTTTGTTTCATGGGTAAAATATTTTGGGTGATGATTTCATGGACGTTTATGAGGTTGGAGAAGATGAAAATCGTGTTGAAAATTTCAGAAAAACAAAAACTTTTTGGTAATGCCTTCGTGCACGATTTTGATAGTAACTTTCAATTTGTGAATTGTTTTGGGACGAAGTTAGAAACGTTAGGTAGCTGAAATAGAGGGTTGTAACTTTGTTCCAGGGATAAAATATTTTTAATGATTTTATCAGAGGTTGGTAGTAGGTGGAAAAAAAGTGTATGATGTGACGAATATGGACGAAGTCCGTATTTATAAATTATTTGATATGTTATGAATGATTGGGATAATGTATTTGATTATATTGGTGGTAGTCCAGAAGGGTGGATTACGTTATGTATGGTTGCAACTGTATGATCGATTATGAATCACTAAATATTATTATAATTGTTGTGTTAATTGGATTATTACCATACCATACATCTATTGTTGATATGTTGAAGGAGATAAGTCATATGTCCGAAGGGGGACGAAATACTTATCTGGACTCAAATGGGGGAGTTCAGGATTCCAAACAGGGAATCAGTTTCTTGAGAAGAACCAAATGTTAAATTGGTACCACATGCATATGATTCATTGTCGTTGTCGTGAGTCACATACATGAATGAATTATATTCGTGAAATATGACTATGTATGATGATGATGTTGTGGTATGTGATGTTGATGATAATATGGGTGTGATGTTGTGATATGTTATTATACATGATTGTGTAGATGTAATACTTTATTTTACATTATATGTTATTATTATTGAAATGAATTATCACCCTTTCTGGTTGAATGTTGCTTTTAGACGGGCATCGTGTAGATACTCAAGAGCAAAGACGCTCTTCTGAGTGGAAATTAGCTCCTAAAACTATTTCTTTTAGTTTATTTGTGTTAGCTTTGTTTATGCTCTAATTGTAGGAAAATTGCCATCCAAGGCGCAGCGGAATTTAAAAATTTCTCCATTTAGTGATCCTTACGAATGGGCATGATCAGTGATAGAATCGTTACCTCTTGTGGCGATTCAAACCTTTGGTGCAGATCTCTTGAAACGACCAAAACCTTGGATACAAATCCACGGGGCGATCACGAACGTTGAACGATGACAATGTCTCTACTCAGTCCACACGAACGGATTCCTTCAATCGCAGTGCTAGCTGTTATGAATGAAGGCTTTGAGTGAGAGAGAGATACGAAATTCCAACTCTTCAGTTGTGTTTTCTGTCTCAGTGAGTTACAATGCTTCTACCCAAGGGGTTCTATTTATAGAACCACTTGTGTGGGCTTCAAGCCAAAAAGCCCACTTAAGTGCATTTTGGCCCATATCTCATAAAATGCCAAAATCACTTAAGTATTTGGTACCTTACCATATTTCGTATTCTACTTAAGTACACCGTACCTTACGATGTTCCTTAATTATTCTATCTCTCATCAATCCGTCCTTTGTGTGTGACCCTATAGGTTTTCGCGGCGTTGACAATTATATCAAATCACGCATTTAACATAATAAACAGTGAGCGGTATCTAGCAACACATCACTGCTACCCAAGTCACGAAAATGTCATGTGATCTGACAAAACCTCTCCTGATAATAATTATGTGTATAATTACCCCCCCCTTTGCCTTATGTCTATATTGAACACAAGGTATAGACTGTGTCATCCTTGTCCAGTTCAATTTGGGCCCATAGACATTTATCCTGTTACGCAGGATGGGCAAATTCCATCTAGGACACTCATGTCCCTTAGCATGCTTTGTGGAGTACCCATCAACTGTCTTTATGGTTATCCAGTTACGGACAATGTTGGATCAGCAACAAAGCACTCGACTCTACATCTAGGATCCATAGTGGTTTCAGGTCGAAGAGTGGTATACACTATTATCACCATGAGAATAACTTATGACACTTTGCATAACTTTCTATATAGTATTCTCATAGCGGGTCAATCCGATATAAATATTACTCATAATATTCATACCTATGTTTAAGACTTGATAACTCTTTATCCATGATCCATGAGATGTGATCATCAGTCTACAAACATAATAGTCTTAATGCTTTAATGTTATCCCACTTCACATTAAAGCTCGACTACAGATACTTTAAGAACAATGCCCTTATGTTTAATGTGTTCTCATGATTAAGTCACACTTAATACATTAAACGGACTATCTATTCTAGAGACTTTATTAATCAACCATAATAAAGAAAATGTCTTTTATTATTAATAAATAATTCGATACAAGTACCAAAAGTATTGGCCTCTAGGGCTTACACCAACACTAATATGTAACACTATGGAGTGAATTATTTATTTTGTATTAAAATTTCCTGAGAGACAATGCATGCTCTCATATTTGTTTTATGTTTTGATATGATAGCACTTGGAGAAGACTCACGAGTCAGTGCTTTTATTTAGTTATGAAAAATATTATGAGATTTTAAATTGGTATATTTTTTTTATGATTTCGCTGCGAAGATATTCAGATGAGTTGGATGTTGTGTAAACATCCTAAGTGCAAATGTATGCATTAAAATGTTTTGTTATAACCCATGTTACGGAGCAGACTATGATTGTTGTGAGTGACACCCTAAGTGATTGTATTTCGTAACTAAATTCTTTGATAATTATGCGTGGATTTTTTTAGGGTGTTACAGGTTACACTATAACTGTAACTAGTTATAGGCGCAACCATTTCATTTTATTTTTTTATTTTTCAAAAAGCGTGTTGTTGTAACCGATTACATATTTTTGTTAACTGATTAACTTGTTAAAAATTACTTTTCAAACCAGCTTTTATTATTCAGTCAAGATCTTTCTCCCTCATCTCCTTGAAAAACCATATCCATTAAAGCTTCACTCATACCCAACCATTTCCCCGTGAAATCCATTTATTACCCACTTATATTTTCATCATATAAATCAAACCTCATCACTTAAATAATTCATCAAACATTCTTTCATCCATCCAAAACTTCTACCAAAAATCCAAAAACATTTCTTCACATAATCTCCACGGGTCCTTCAAGAAGAGACACATGAAAGAAGAAAAAATCACTGATGACTCCACAAGTCCTAAACCCAACAAGCCTGACAACTTGAACCTTTAAAATATGGTTCCTACACCAAAGGAAAGATTGGCTTCATGTTAGCTTTCAGAAATCGTGCTTTGACTACTAAAAAATATGCTAACCTTCAATCCTTTCTTGCCTTAAGCTTTGACTTTCTTGAGTTGCTAGATCATAAAGGGTTAAGTATATTGATTTCTTATTTTGGTCCTTACTTTTCTGATTGAGTTCTAACTTTTTACTGTAATATCTACTATATCCATTGGCTGCATTGTTAAGTCTTGTGTGGAAGTGATAAATATTGTGCTGTCTATGAAAGATTTTGGGAAATGTTTGAATGTGCCTTATGAAGGAGAAATGATTTCTCATGTTTCACTTGTGATTGGGATGATTATGAGAATAATATATACTATTACAACATTAGTAGATTGATTAAGCACATAATCTACACTAAAAGAGCTCTCAACGTTGGATCGACTCCAACCATCAAATATTATATTATACAAATTTATCGATAAACAACCATACGCTTCACTATTTCATTTCATATATTATCATTCTTAAACACTTAAATCATTCTCAAATAAATGTTACAAAAATGCAAACTATCTATGTTATGATGAAGAAGTCACTGGTGAATCGGGCTTATGTCACAATGCACCACATATTCTACTAAAAGAAACTCTCTAGTAGTCTTCCTTATGCAAGTTGGTTACTAAGATTATTCAATTATGTCAAATTAATTTGCATGGAGAGTCAAGATTTCAAATGAATTCTAAGGAGAAAACAAGAACACAAGAATCTTTAAAGACAAAGATGATATTATCAATCACAAAGAGTTGCTTCTTATGCAACACTCCATTACCTAAAGGAAGTGTTCCTAACGAGATGCCATATAAGAATATGTGCTCC
>NW_026113492.1:0-21000 GCF_024323335.1 Lathyrus oleraceus
GAGGAACTTAGACAAGACGCCTACGAAAATGCCAGAATCTACAAAGAAAGGACGAAAAAATGGCATGATAAACGTATATCAAGAAAAACTTTCAAACAAGGCGACATAGTCCTATTGTTTAACTCTAGACTTAAGTTGTTCCCAGGAAAACTATGCTCTAGGTGGTCAGGCCCTTTCCAAGTCACTAATGTCTTTCCTAGTGGGGCCGTGGAAATTAAAGGAAAATCTACTGAAGCATTTATCGTAAACGGGCAGCGTCTAAAACATTATCATTATGCAGAAAACAATGAAGACTCGCAAGTCCTGCACTTAGACGTAATGTCTCAAAAATTAATAGATTAACATTTAATAGTTTTATGTCGAGCTTGCGACATTAAACAAAGCGCTTCGTGGGAGACAACCCACAAATTTTTATTTTTATTTTTTTGACTACTCTTTTAATTTTATTCAGTATTCATTCTTCATTTATTTTATTTTATTTATTTTTTCTTCTTTTCTTCTTTCGGCATCTGGCCAAATCCTAACTAAATTCTTGTTTTTCTTTTCTTTAGTTAACACTAACCTGATGGGATATATTGATCGTATGGGTATCAAATTCCGAGGGATAGCTCAGAGACAAAAATTTGAAGAACTAGCTGAGAGAGAGATGCACCCAAGCTTTTATGCCGATGATTGGGCAATGACCGTTCTTGGACTAAGAGAGAGTGTCTTTTATTTGCTGAGTCAAATAGGGTGGGAAACCACTCCTATTCGAAGATAATTTGTTACCTACCGGAGGTTAACTCTAGAATTCCTTAGCTCCCTGATTTATTTACCAACCCATGGAAAAGGAATAAACCGAGGGTTCATTCAGTTCAGGATGTTTAATATGGAGTACCAGTATAACATTCAAGAGTTTACTAACCTCTTAGGGTTCCTTACTTCTTTTGACACATTCACCATGAGCCAAGAAGACCTTTTTGAATATAGAGAGCTTGAGCACTTTTGGGGAAGTTTGAGTGGAAATGACGACCCCGAGGAACATGAGTTTCTTTCTGGAAACATACATAACCCAACTTTTCGTTATTTCCACAAGATCCTAGCACACACTCTTTTTGGGAAGAGATCAAACATTACCACTGTATCACGTGATGAACTCTTCATAATATTTTGTGCTTCCCAGAGCCGTCCAATGAATGGTGCCACCTACATGTTGGCGAATTTTGACCTCCTTATCCAAGATGACCGTGCACCATTTCAAATAGGAGGATTGATAACTATGATTGCAAATGTTATCGGATTGCGCCAACCCATGCTTGATTTGAATCCTTTTTGTGGCATTGAGCCTATGAATATACCTTTCCTCTTCAACATTATGTTTATAAGAAACCTTGGACCTGAAGAGTTTGAACTAATAATTAATAACCAAGTTCTTTACCTATTCACCATGCCTAGTCCGATGACTAGTGTCCATAACCGTAATAATTGGCTCTACAACCTGAATGGAATACCTTCTCCTGTTAGATCTGTTGAATCCATCCAAGATTATGAGATTTGTGACGACCAGATTCCTTATGCTGAGTCTGATCCACAGACACCAACTGGTTACCATGATGCTGCCTCTCCACCTCATCTTATCCCGTCTGCACAATCGGCAATACCTGATCTTAGACATCATATGCCCGGAACTGATTATAATACCGCCATTCAAGCCTTGATGTCAGAACAAGATGCCATCAGAGAAGAGTTAACTAATATGGGACATGAATTTATGGAATACATGAGTAGAATGACAAATCAATTTCACGAGTTGCTCCACCGTGTCAATTCCTTCGCTCCTCCGGCCAGAGATCCTACAAGTGGCTAGAAGAATTGTAGTTAATTAGTTTTAGTTTTAGGAATTTTATAGTTTCGTTTAACATTGCTTTTAATCTTAGGATTTATTTTTCGCATGTTTTATTTTCAAATATTACATTATGTTTATTTTTTATGAAGCTATTGGCATTATTGGATAAATTCAATTTTATTTTCATTTATGCTCTATAATTCCCAATGATATATATATATATATATATATATATATATATATATATATATATATATATATATATATATATATATATATATATTGCATACATGGTTTATTAGAGAAAAATATATATGCACTATGGTGTAATAGAGCAGCATTAATGGCAATTCAAAAATAAAACAATAGCAAATATAATAAACAAAAACTAATAATATAATAAAATGATAAAAACAATTTATGAAGCACCCACGTAAGCAGTCACGAGCGCCAGTGACCGTTGCAAGCTCACCAGCGTGACGAGCGTCACATAAGTCATCACGGTCGCCACGCAACCCATGACGCCCGTAACACACTTTGTCACGAGCGTGACAGCTTTAGAACAGGTGAACGTTGGTGACCGTTGGGGACATGACCGTTTCTCCCCATCTTTTCATTTTTCCATTCAACTCACCTTTACTCCATTCCACTCACATTCATCCACATTTATTTTTCTCTCACCCACTCCTCTTCCCAACTTCCAAAACTTTTCCTATAAATACCCACAATACCTTTCTTCCTACACCACATCATTCCAACAAACCATTTCTACACAACTATATTTCACTCTCTTTTCCTTCTTTTTACCTACCTATCAATATGGCGGCAAACCAACACCAAGAAGGGCAATTCGGAAATATTATTTTCCGATCTGAAGATGACAACTTTCAACGAGAGCAGTTCGTTCGGTTCCAACAACGCGGTGTCATATCCACCAGGTATCCAAATTTAAATTGCCTATAAGAATTAGGATTACTTCAAGGTCTGCAATGGTTACTTAGGCTTTCTGACTTTACTTTTCTTTGCACACAAAATCACCCTACTTACCCATCACTCACCTTAGAGTTTTTAAGTTCTTATTCCTACACCACTCCACCCGGTGAAAACAAATACTTAACCGGTACCGCAAATTTCCGCATGTTCAACACCGAGTACTCACTATCTCAGGAACAGTTGAGTGCCATGCTACACTTTCCTGTAGGAGACCAAGCCCACCCAAGAATCCCTTCAAACTCAGATTGGAACACAAACGCCTTCGACCTTTTTGGAAAAATATCCGGTGTGGAAACCACCAATTGGGATGCCTTACTCGTTTCGCACATACACAACCCTACTATCCGGTATTTTATCCATATTCTGCAAAACACCATTTTTGGACGACCCAACAACAGCAAAGTCAACGCGAAGGAATTATTCTTCCTACACTGCGTCTTTGAAATGGATACCAAGGTAAACGCCGCCTCTTTCTTACTTCACCATATTCGTACCCTTTGTGCTCGAGGCCGTCAACCTTTTGTGATTGGAGGATTAATTACCACTATCGCACTCGGCTTAAATCTAGGGGATCGACTGCAAAATTTGCAATCTTTGCCACCCCTTTTTATGGATATAAGCTATTGTCGCTCCAGCCGCCTAATCAAAAACAGGGTAGGCGGGAAGTATTATCTGATGGTGAATAACCAGGAGGTCCCAAGCGTTGTTTTGCCCAACATTGCTCTCACAGATGTCACCAACCCCAACCGATTCATCTACGACCTGAATGCTCCCGAAGCTACCGAGCTTACACAAGCAAACCCGCCCCAAGACGAGTTTGATGAAATGGAGCAAGGCGATCAAGGTACTGAGCAACATTCGGCCCCACATAATCCTTCCGATAACGTGGCTGGTCCATCCTCCCGACGTCGTCGACGAAGAAGACCGACAACAAATGATGACATCATGGATGCTATTGAACATCAAGCCCAACGGCTTGATGCTATGCATGCGTAGAATAACAAAGTAATGCAACTGATGCGCCAGATGCAACAACAACATGCAGAGAGGAATGCAATAACCGACCAGCGGTTCACTGACTTGCTTAACCGGTTTGATGACTTGGAAGTACGTCAACGATCACCGGGTCCGAGAACAAGAGGACGCAGGCAGAATTGAGTTTGGGTTCCTTTTTCTTTTCCTTTTCTTTCATTTTTTTTGAAACATTGGGGACAATGTTTCATTTAAGTGAAGGGGGAAAACTTTGTTTCAGTTATATTTATTTTCCTTTCACTATTTCCCTTTCAAGTATGTTATTTCCCTTTCATACATTAAAATATATATATATATATATATATATATATATATATATATATATATATATATATATATATATATATATATATATATATATATATATATATATATATATATATATATATAATATATATATATATATATATATATATATAATATATATGATTTATTTTAAGTCAAGTCCCTAGTGTGAAAAGTTTTTATTATCTATTCCCCTCAACTTTCTTGAGCCATAACAAAAATTTAACACACTCGATAAGTATAAAGGTTGCTTATTTTATAAAACTTGAGTGAAATCAAGACAGAAATTATTACCGCCCAAACGCTCTAAAAACCTCAACATGTTAGATCAGGATAAGTACCTATTATACCAATTCCTTGCACTTTTAGTTTTATAGTAACCCCGAGTAGTTTATACGAGAAGTCGACACCATCTTAATAGCAAACTACATGGAGAGCCGATGAATATAAGTGAATGATTCCCAAAATAACATATTAAAAATCAGGAAATGCACTAATAAAGTTAGGTGATCCTTACCCGATCATTTAATCCAAAGGTTGCGGACCCTACGAAAGCATGGTATGAACGATCCATTGTGAGTTGGTTCAGTGGTTTCTGGTGCTGAACTTGGTAGGGCAGACTACGGTCCGATCCCCCGCAATTTGCAATGGACTAAATAACGAAGTTATCCAACTTATGTACCAGAACTTCTAGCTAAAAGGGGATCAGAATCGCTAACCGGTTACTCCACTATGCGCGCGAAAAGATAAAGGGCTTAATGTGATTTCGCTAGAATGAAAATGGGTGAAATAGAGTAAAAGAACTAGGCTAGCTATAATAGCACGACTCGAACTGGTTTGCATAAGGTGGGGTTATCTGATGTTGTAACGGTAGTTGTTGATGTTAAGACTAAACTCAGGTTATTTCTAAACGAGATTTACTTGCAACCTAGTACGAATTGATGTGTGTTTGGAAATTTCATCTGGCTAATATTTTAAATCAATCTCTACATTGTATCTTGCTTGAGGACAAGCAAAAGTCTAAGTATGGGGGAGTTTGATAACATGAAATAATATCACATTTCTGGACTTGATTTAATTAAATTATAGTGTTATTTGATTCGATTTAATTTATATTATTCGATATTACTTGGTATTCTATTATTATTTATTTCAGGTAACATTATTTGAAGCATATGTGAAAAGGAAAGAAAAAGGGTGCAAAAAGAGGATTCTGTAGGAAAGCATCTCACTAAAGCCCAGCCCAAGCAAACTACAAGGAAAATGGCCTGTGACGACCGCCACACTCATGTGACGAGCGTCACGCCCTTCTACTTAGTGTTACGAGCGTAACACATGGTGTGACGGATGTCACACCCCCCACTCCTATTTTTCTGCCTTTGACGCGCGTAACAGAAGCACTTCTCCCCTATTTCTTCGCTTGACTAGTTGACGCGTTAGAAACCATACTGAAGGAATTTTTGGGAAACGGTTACTTTATGGATGAATATAAATAGACCTCAAGGGATCCAATTGAGGGGTCGTCTCCTTTTCGCCGTGCAAACTTTTACAGCAATATATTTTCCAGCATTCCATTTTTTTAGCATTTTTATTTCTTTAGCATTTTATTTCTTTTCTTTGGTAGCTTAATTTTTAAGCATTCAATTAATTTTATCACAATAGTTTCTACACCGGAAACTATTGGGTAACTTTTACTGGATCTAACCTTACGTTAGATCATAGTATTTTATTTCTTTGCTTTTATTTTACTGTCTGATCGAAGATTGTGAAGAACAAATCCAACCGGATTGTGGTGGAGTGTTCAAGCAGCGAAGCTAGGGAATAACCAAGATTTCTATTAATTTTACAGGTTCATTAATTTATTGTTTTAATTTATATATGCTTTGTGCCGCTGTTTATCTATACTGTTTGTCTGATATGGCTGTATTTAAGCATAATTATTGTTTAGGCTTATTTAACATGTCCGGCTAATCAATTTAGATATCGGTATGTAAAGTAAGCGGAATAAAGGAATCAAAACTGAGTTGGTTTAAATTTATTTAAAAATATAGTCACTCTTTTTATGGTCTCAATTTACAGAGTTAATACCAAAGTTTTTGTACGAGAGTAAAAGACATAAAGAAGTTAAAATCAATAGAACGACGGTTTGAGCTTTTAACTGGACAGTGTAAATTGGGCATTAACTTTAAATCAGGGCGAAAGCAATTTTTAGAGTTAATTAAATTCTAATCATTTTCAAAAAGTATTTTTAAAGGTTAAATGTGAGGACGAGAGTTAAGCATTTAAGTTTAATCATATAATCTAAGTCAACGGAGTGAGAGTTTGAGACGAGGGTGTTTAAACGGTTAGTATTTTCTTAAAAAGAGTTTCTAAAGATTCTATTGTTTTCAAAAAGTGATTTTAGATTTAACTAAATAGTGAGAGCGTACGTTAATATAAAGTCATAGTCTTATTCAACAGAGCGAGAGTTTGAGAAAAGACTTTTAATCAATAGTGTCTACTGAAAAGACTTATTTTAAAACTAAGAACCCAACGAAGATTTGATTCCCTAATTACGACGAACTACATACCAATATCCGTGTTATTTGATATTCAATCTAGATCCCATTTTAGTTTTACTTTTCCCCCTAATCATCAAAGAATCTTCCGCCTTAGCTTTACGAAGTAACCTTAGAAAAACGGTATATCGATTCATTAAGTCCCTGTGGGGTTGATATCTTTTAAAACTACGCGATTAGACTGTACACTTGCAGTTAATACCCCAATAGACTCATATAGTCGCGATCACATATCGCCGATTTGGAGATTTCCTCTACATAATTGTGAATAAGAGATTTGTTGGGTTTGGGCTCCCTTCCTATGTAGAGAAAGACCCAAATGTGATTAACCTAATTAACACACTTATTTAAGTGGATATGATCAATTTAGGATTGAGAGAGATAAAGAGTAAATAAGGATTGAAAAGAGAGAAAATAGGAGAGAAACTTAT
Organism: Lathyrus oleraceus; assembly: GCF_024323335.1. Lineage (NCBI taxonomy): Eukaryota > Viridiplantae > Streptophyta > Magnoliopsida > Fabales > Fabaceae > Lathyrus > Lathyrus oleraceus. Next base: position 7,125 of record NW_026113492.1, read on the forward strand.
TCCCGTTTTCTGTAACCAATCTCACTACATTGACGATCCTAAATTCGTTAACTGTCGGATCGAGCTCAAATTTGAGGGGCAGGTTTGCAACACATGTATCTAGCTTTTGAATGTTCATAATTTCAAAACAAAGTCTAAGCTGAGAGATATCTTCTACATAATGAAGCGGCAAATTTGAGTAATTTTTCAGCTTTTTGATTCTTATTTGTAAGCTAATTTTCTTTGTGGTTTGCGGATGCTAGCACTAGTTTGTGAATCACTTTAAGACTCTCTTGTAAACTTAATTGGTTATAGTTGATCTATTTCTTTGGTCTGGATGACTCATGGTTTTTTCTCTCATATTGAGGTGTTTTCCATGTTGAAATATCAGTGTTCTTTTGTGCATTTATTTATTCGATTTGTTATCTTATATTTGTTGTTGATCCTCAAAATTTCTACAAATGTGAAGAACTTTATATCCAATGCGTATTGGTATTTTATTCAGTCTTAATTTCTCATCAATTAATTTCTTTTAATATTTTAAACAATATTTTAGACGATTTGTTACTATTTTCTTAGAAAAACAATGACGCAATTAAGTTATACCTCTACTGAGAAACAAATTACAAATGCAATAAAGATGTCATTAGTTTTACTTAAACAATTATCTTTGTTCATAAATACTAAAAATCCAGTTTATAATCAATCAAAAGAATCAGATATACAGTCAAGAGACGTTTTACATACCTCAATGGTCGCATTCTCGCTCATGCACTACAACAAACAAGACCTTAGACAGCGCTTTTTTTAGCCTTAGACAACGCTTTAAAGCGCTGTCTAAACCTCCGCTGCTAAAGGTTTAGACAGCGCTTTTTTAAATCTTAAAAGCGCTGTCTAAGCCCCCCCCCCCCTTAGACAGCGCTTTGGCCAAAAGCGCTTTATAAGACCCTCTTATTTTAAATTTTTTAGGTATACCTTAGACAGCGCTTTTGAAAAGCGCTGTCTAAGCCCCACCTCCTTAGACAGCGCTTTGGCCAAAAGCGCTTTCTAAGACCCTCCTATTTTAATTTTTTTAGGTATACCTTAGACAGCGCTTTTCAAAAAGCGCTGTCTAAGCCCCCCCCCCCCCCCCTTAGACAGCGCTTTTGCCTAAAGCGCTTTCTAATCCCCCCTTAGACAGCGCTTTTTACAAAAGCGCTGTCTAAGGTATACGAAAATTTTTGAAGCTTTTGTTTTAAACCACATTTTTTCCAGGTTTATAAACCAGAATTTCTACCTGTTTTCAACCAGATTTTGACAGACAATTATCACATTTTATATATGCCATTTTGGCCTTTTTTCTACCAATTTTTGGCTAACAAATATATATATATACCAATTCAAACCAATTTTGCCTTAAATGTATCAAAATATATACAAATTTATGTACACATTTACAAGCCATAACATATACTACAAATGTACACATTAATTACACAAATTTATGAACAAACATTGAGCTTTATCATGAATTGACACCACTCCTCTTTGATTTCGTCCACTTGATCCTTTGTATAAAATGCACACTTGAATTCATCAAAGTACTACATAATAATATAACATATTTTGAATTAATTCCAACTATTTAATTATATGAGATATGTGTAAATATAAAAATAACTCATAAGTTAGAAATACATACATCGGTGGGAATCTTTAATCGGCCCAAAGCAAGAGTATCTCGCATAAACCTCAACATGAAATACCCGCAATCTATTTGATTACGTTGTTGAGGACACTACATATGAAAAAAAAAATATGGATTATAAATCCTAAGTTTTATCAAGTGTCATCACTAATATAATAAAAAATGTGGTAATTAAAAATATACCGCCACTTTAATCCATGTAATGGAGTTGGCGCCCCTCCTTGAGGTTTGGATATCTCGTTGGGCCCGAAAAGCTTGTAGGACGCTAATAAAATAAAAATGAAGCAATTAGAACAATTCACATAAACTAAGAAAAATTTTGAACATTCTCACTTACGTGTCAATTAGGACCTTCATATCCGGGTATGTTGTCCAATCATTTCCTAACGAGTCAAGATAATACACAATTTCTCGGATAGGATTGATTGCGAGCAACAACCAATGTCCACTGTAATGATTAGGCAAATGTTAGATGGTAACTTGGAAAATAATTATAATAGATGAATTTAGAATGAAATGCTAACCCGGTATTAAACGGTATAAAAAACAACTTCTCCGCATCTTTATTGTCCATGAGGATCCGTATATAAAACCAATAATAACAAGAAATCGTTAATGTGTATATATGTCAAATACATAATTTAAGCAAATAGTTCAATTTAAGACAATTATATGTAATTACCTCTGGAATGTTCGGCTGAAAGGTACAGTTGATACTGTCTTTGTCCGAAGCATCTCTGTATACTGTTGAGGCGCTAGCCTCTCTTTCTCTCCTCAATGCATCAAGCTCAGCTTGCATGGCTTCCAATCTTGCATGAAGCTCCCGATTACTAGGAGCCCATTAGGTTCTATAAGCTGTCCCTGGTTGCTCCAATAGACATCTAGTATGATGCCTCGAGATCTTCCTTGGACCACCCTTCTCATTATTGTGATGCCTCTTCGAATTTCTTCTTCCGCGGATACTTTTTTACTAACTTCCTCATGTTGGTCATCAGCCATGTCTAACCTGTAATAAACCAAGGAAACCATCAAATATCAAATATAACTTATAATCAAAGCAATTGAAAACAAAAAATAAAGAAATCATGCATTATCAGATATAACTTATAATCAAAGCAATTGAAAACAAAAATATAACGAAATCATGCATTATCAGATATAACTTATAATCAAAGCAATTGAAAACAAAAAAAAAAGAAATCATGCATTATCAGATATAACTTATAATCAAAGCAACCATGTGCGTCTACAATCTCTTCAACTCGATCACAATCGTATGTTTCCGTGTACTTCTTACTGAGTAACATCCTCCATTGTAGACACTTGATTCTCTGTAAGATTCTCAACATACACACCTGATTTGACACCTAATATTATTTTAACACATTTCTTTTCTAATTTTTAATTTTTAAAATTCAATTTAAGTCAAACCTAAAAATATTCCTAGCAACTTTATTCATTAGTCAAACACATTGAGAGGAATAAAGTTCCTGGAAATAACATTCCTAGAAATCATATTCCCAGGATTATAATTTTATTCCATTAAACAAACACACCCTTAATCACAGCGACCAAGTTCTCATTATTTTCATTTTGCTTCATCTGCATCTCTCTCTAAGCTATTCTGATGCCAATCATTTGCTTTTCTAGAGCATCTAATACTGCTTCCACTTTGGTGTTAGTATTTGATCCTGTAAAGTGATGATCCCCTCAAGAATCCGGCAGGTCATACCAGTTTGATGTGAACCCGGATTACAGAAACAGTAAATGGAAGAAAATATAGTAGTAATGGAAAACAAGTGTGTATCATTTCTATAAATCAGAGGAAAATCAATAGAATGATCCTATTGTCCACAGAGCTATGCTCCTTCAGAAAACCAATGCTCTCTTGCCTTAACAGCTGAGTAATTTTCTTCATGCCTCTCTCTCTCTACTCAGCACACCTATAACAGAATTCCACTACATCATTAGCCTCTCTCTTTCTCTCTCTGCCACCAGTGTTATCAAATTTCCCCACCATGGCCGCTATGGCGGATTTACGTGGCGGTTTTTGGGCTCGCCAAAATGGTAAATATCGGCTGCTATTGCAGGTTTTTCCGCAATAACGGCACCGCAAAGTGACCGGTATGGCAGGATTTTGCCTCTCCGTCATGGACCGCCATCAACAACACTGTCTGCCACACGGACAATCCCACTCTCCCCTTTCCTATTCTTCAAGCTTCAACCCACTGCATATTAGGTTTAGGGTTGTTGTGTAACGGTCCATTTGGCCCAGAATTCTCATTTGGGGTTCTAACATATGCACCTTACAAAATTTAGTTACTATTTACACGTGCAAAAATAGATAATAAACTAGACATCACATAATCTAGCTCAAAAGGATGAAAAAGAAGCTGGTCAAATACTACTAAACATTTTGAACTTTTGTATTTACTTTAAAAAGGCAATTCTGAAATGCCTCTTTACAGTAGGTAAACTGTTATAGCTAGCCAGATAAATCTTTGCAAGTAAACAAACCTTTAAAGTATAGTACAGGAGGTCAGACATCCTAAATCCCTCATAAGCCATAAAATCGTCAGAATTCAGGCCATGGAAAAACTTTAGACTGGTATAACATTGGCGATTCATATGCATATATTCCTCAAACAAACAAGAATATTCCGTAATTCAACACAAATAAAAAGTTGAGGTACCTTCTCAGCTTGAACCACAACCATGAGACGACCAAGTATCTCTTGATCAGATAGTCGCGAAAATCTCACAATTGCACACCTACTCTGAATCGGCTCAATAATCTTAGACGATGTATTGCAAGCAAGCGCGAAACGAGTAGAATTAGAATATATCTCCATCGTCCTTCTTAAAGCTTGTTGTGCTCCAGATGTCATACTGATTCGAGTCCAAAAAAAAATGTTACAACAAAACTAAAATCCAATGAAAACAATAATGAATAAAGTAAGAACATTAATTGAATTAAATCACCGCCAAAATATAAAATAGACCTGTCAGCTTCATCGAGTATAACAACTTTGTGTCGGCCTGGAGGAAGTGTTACTTTCTTTTGAGCAAACATCTTGATCTTGTTCCTCACAACATCTATTCCTCTACAGCAGCAAAAAAAATGTGAATAGCTTGGTTAAACACTGTAACATCATTATTTCATGTGCAATAAGGGGAAAATTCGATACCTATCATCTGAAGCATTTAGTTCAAGAACAGCTTCTCTGTAATTGGGACCGAGAAGCTCGTGCGCAAGTGCGAGGATGCTAGTGGTTTTTCCAGTTCCAGGAGGACCCTAAAAAATGACAATAACAAAATTGGGAATTAGGGCACAGTGAAAAACTAAAGAGTGAGAGAAAACGAATGAGTGAGTGTGATGAATTGAAGAGTGGGGATGAGTGGTTTACTGATAAAATGAGGTTGGGCATGTTGCCGTCACGAGCGATGACTTGGAGCCGGGAGACGGCGTCTTCATTGCCGACGATGTCGACGACCTTGCTGGGTCGGTACTTCTCAACCCACGGTACGTCGTAGTTTGCGCTGTTGCTTGAGGATGACGATGCCATGCTGTGATGCTGAATGCGAATAGCAAAACCCCGGACAAACCCTATATGACAAACTTGGAGGGAATTTCTAATTTCTAAGGTGGGAAAGTTTTTAGGGATACTCTTCCTAATTTATTTTATTTTTTAATTGAAAGACTTTAAACAACGCTTTCTCAAAAGCGCTGACTAAGGTCTATATTTAAAAGCGCTTTCTAAAAGCGCTGTCTAAGGGGGGGTCTTAGACAGCGCTTTCTAAAAGCGCTGTCTAAGACCCCCCCTTAGACAGCGCTTTCATTATTTTTTTAGAACATTTTCCGTGTTTTATTTTTATTTTAACCTTAGACAGCGCTTTCTTTTAAAAGCGCTGTCTAAGATGCGCTGTTAAAAAACCTTTTTGGCGTAGTGATGCTAGATATACACCAAGAATGAACACCAATACTTCTTGCTTCAATGATAAACACCAATAGTTAGACAAATTAAATTAGAGAGAATATTGATAAACACTAATATTTCTTGCTTCAATGTACCAATTATTTAACAAATCAAAGTAGAGAAAATCTTGATGAACACCAATATTCTATGGCTAGAAAAATAAAGTGTTACTCACAATTTACAAGTGTTGCTCTATGTAGACTAAAATATTTTAAATAACAATCTCGGTTGTGTTACAGTTATTAAACACTTTCGTGATTTCTATCAATATATGTATTGTGACATTCATTGGGGTTGTCGTAGTGTATATAAATCCAAATTTATTATTTATCATAAAAACAATAAATAATAGTATTCATATTGGTATCTTGTGATACCATTTTATTGCAGATGTTTTCATGATAAAGAACCTTTTTTTAAAAACCTTTAACGAAATTAGAAAGATGATAACCATTTTTAGAAAGATGATCATCAAAATGGCTTATCCACCTGACAACAATGTTGAAGTGTAATACAAATTGACATTTAAGTTGCATTTAGATTTTAATGAGTTTCTTTTAGTTGTTTTGATGATATAAATACTGAACTCAAGTTTTAGTTCGTAACCAATTCATTTTGTAACCGTTTTCAATTGAGAAAGAAAGCTAGTTAGGGTTCTCTCTCTCTCTTCTCTCTCTCTCTCTCTCTCTCTCTCTCTCTCTCTCTTTCTCTCTCTCTCTCCCTTCCACCACCACCACCATCATCTTCTTCATTCTTGTGCACCAACAATTGGTATCTAGATCTGAAGTTCTAATTCAAGAACGGAAAACACGAGTGTACGTGAGGCATGCGTGATTGATTTTTTGTCATTCAATTCATAGTGAATTGAAGATCTAAATCTAAATAGAATCACATTTCTTTATTCTGAGGGATTGGGAAACACAAGCGTTGGTGAGATCTGCGTGAATTTGCATAAGAACTAAGATGAACGGCGGAAACGGTAGCTTGAACACAAAGGTTCAAGTATTTGATGGAAATAATTATAATCGGTGGATGATTTAGATGCGTGTGTTGTTTGGCGCTCAAGATGTTTTTGATTCCGTAAATGATGGTGACACAATGGTTGTAGTAGATGCAACTAAAATGCATAGAAACGTTCAAAGAGAAATGAGGAAGAATGATCAGAATGCGTTATTCTATATCCATCAATGTGTGGATACGAATGTGTTTGAGAAAATCGTTGATTCAACAATGATGAAGGCTGCGTGGGACACACTGGTATAATGCTATGATGGTGATGCATCAGTGAAGAAGGTGAAGCTTCAGTCTCTATGTAAGTAGTATAAGAATCTCAACATGATGAACAATGAAAAGGTACTTGATTACATCTCCAGAGTGATTTTGATCACAAATGAGATGAAATCTTGTGGAGAAACTGAGATCACTTACTTCTCAGTTTGAATACATTGTTGTAGCAATTGAACACTCTAAGGACCTCAACATCATGAGAATTGAAGAGTTGCAAAGTAGTCTATAGGCACAAGAGTTGCGTCTGACTGAGAGAAACTTTGAAAGAGAGGTAGAGCAGGTTCTGAAAGCGTCTTATGGTAAGAAGAATCATAAGCAGTCTTAGTCAGAGGCCAAGAAGAGACATGGTGATGGTTATCAGAAGTCAAAAGCCTTTAATTCCGATGAGAAGAAATATCATAAGGGAAAGGAGAAGTTTGAAAAGAAGAAGGTTCAATGCTACTATTGTAAGAAATTTGGTCACAAGGAGTCAAAGATCCAACATATGATCTTCAGGTATAAATTAATTTTTATTTTAATATTTTGTGTAAATAATATAATATCATGGGTAAACCTTATAGTTTGTAAAAAAATTATTTTTATTATTTTTTGTGCAAACAATGTAACGAATTTCAATAAGATACAATTTATCTTACCCCTCGGTTTTATTGTAAACTAAAATGTATGAGGTGTTAGTTTAGTAAATAATAAAAATGAAGATATTGTGGTTCGAACCCATGTGCAAATTAATTTATCCCTCGGTATTTAAAAAACTGAGGTGATAAGCCGTTACTTTTCACGATGACCTTCGTTACCTTGGTACTGCAGCCGAGATAAAATACATTTTACATCCAACGTTAAAAGCACTTTCGTAGTAATGTATCAAACAAGGTAGATAGGGTGTGGATCAATTTCTTATTAAGTGGCAAGGTAGTGATATAGAAGAAGTGACTTAGGAGGACACAGTGAACATGAAAAGTCAATTTCCTTATGTCAACCTTAGGGACAAGTTTGAAAGTCAATGATGGGGCACTGTTAGGCCTTTGGCTAATACTAGTGGGCCTGTTGTTCAACCCACTACTTGGAAGGTGTATATACGTAGGGGAAATGGTGTTGTTCAACCCACTACTTGGAAGGTGTATATACTTAGGGAAAATGGTAGGTGCAAAGTAATAAAGGTATAATTATTTATTGATTTGTCTTTTAGTATGGTAGGAGTTACTTGTTGAGTTGTCTTTTTGTCGGGTGAATTGCCAATAATTAATTATTGTTAGAATGGTGCCTTAAGAAGTGGAATGTTAGTTTCGTTTTATTATCTTTGAGTATATTCACATTGTATGAAAAATGGAGACCTATTACTCTATACAGGGGTTTGGCCTTGTGGCAGTTAGATTAAATCTTGTTGCAAACATTTCCTTTCAATCAATTAATACAAATCTTGTTTTCAACTATTTTATGGTTTTATTTCTTACATTCCCATTTCCTATCAACGGGTCACCATATCCTTGAAGTATTGTACATATTTACCCACATATAGCACTATAATTTCTTATCACAACCCCAATTTGGAGAACATTTATGTGGTAATCATGTTACGTAATGTTTCAATATGAAATTGTGTGATTGGATGCTATTAGAATATTTGAGATGATGGTGTTCATATGTTGATGTTATGGATTGATGGAAAGCATAATAAATTGTTGAGATGATGTTGATTTTGATGTTGTAGGTTGGAAAACAAGAGAAATTGCACAAAATTGCAAACAAAATTTTGGGGCATGGAAAACTGCTACGAGTCATAGCAGCTGCTACATACGATCATAGCAGTGCCATACCTAAATTTTACCCTGAGTTTTTCACCTGCATCAGTTAAAAGCATTCATCAAGGTTTATATGAAAAGTCAGGAGTTTTGGCATTTTATCTGAGCTTGATGATATTCCTTCAGTCATCTTTGATTAAGAAGTCAAAAAGCTTGATTTCTCAATCTCAGCATTGTTCATTTAAATTGCATCATGTTTTAAAGGTTCAGAGGGTGACAATCAAGAATATTATCGTCATCTGAATCTTTGTAGAGTTTTAATTGTAATTGAGAATCATAAGCAAATGGTCCAAGAGTGATTCATTCGCATCTGATTGTCTATTCATGATTATTCAATCAGTAAATCAATACATTCACAAGACATCTTCATTTTCTACTTATCATAGCATCCACTTCATTCCGCATGACACTTAAAATGTCACTCGGAATAATTTTTCGAATCTACACACATACAAGTCAAATCGTTTCTCAACTGTACGTCAAATTAGTGTGCGAAAAATTTCAAATCAAGCTCAGTTTTATTAATCTACGCTTCGCGTAGTTTAACCTGACATGCTCGCTTTAATTTTTCAACTTCTTCTTATGTCGCATTTTTTAGCAGCCTAAGCCTTTTAACCGATCATTTTTATTTCAAAATTGGATCAAAACTTGTATTACTTAATTCACCTGAGAGAGTTGTGCTTTTCTTTTTGAAACTAGGGTCAGTGGTGAGAAGGCCGAGAAAGTGGTTAAAACCGTCATCGCATCGGTTGGAACCTCAAGGTGGGATTTTGGTCCTGTGTTTTCGAGAAGTTTATTTTATGCTCATCATTTTAATGCATTCAGTTTAATTTTTCAGGCATTTTTACGCCCGATTTTCTTTCTTTTTTTATCCGATTATTTTTATTTTTTTTCCAAAATAGCCGGTAGAATAATTTAGAATTATCTATGTTTTTGTTTCGACTTTGTGAAGACTATTTGAGATTGTTTGAATACTTTTGTTTTATTTGTTTTTAATTCATTTTATTCTAAAAGTATCTACAAAATTTCTTTTTATCATTTTTTGAAAGGATCCTAATCATACTATTACTTATATTATTGTTAAAAGAGAGTAACCATAACATGACCAACACGTGGTGTGTTATTGTGGTTGATTTTCTCTTATGCGCCATATTACACATTAATAATAGAATCATAGCATGAAGGTGAGATTTTTTCATAAAAAATTCAGGGGTTTGTTTCTTCAAATTATTTTTTTCCTTCCTCTTCTTCTTCCACACAGGCACATCAACCAACAACAAATAACACCACTCTTTTCTCCTCATCACTTCCAACTCTATCTTATTTTTCAAACACAAATAAACTCATTCTCCATCACTTTTCACATTTCTTTTTTTCTACAAGACTACAACAAATCATTCAGCCATAATTCTCTCCTCACATCTTACCAATCTCCCACTTCTTACCTTTGCGTTATGTCGTAAAATCCATGCTTTACCAACCGCGTCGGCCTCCGCCTGTGTCCCTCTAAGCCATCGAAAATGAAACAAACTCATCATAGACCACACCTAAAAACCAAACACGAACTCTCACATCAAACATCTCCATCATAGCAACAACAACAAGTCCAGTTCACAGCTGAAGAAAACCAACAAGTATTTTTCTCTGTCAAAATTCTCTTCTGTTTTCCATAGAGAAATTGTCGTAAAAACCAGAGAATGAGACACCGAAATAAAATCGGCCAAACATCGTGAAAATGATCATCCATCCTCCTTACATTATATCACTAATCAATAACCAAACTCTACCATGGAAACACACCATGAAAAATCTGGTCACGAACCTCTCATATCACCGACAACCACCGTAAACCACCCTCAAACTGCCTCTGTTTTCCGGCCAACACCGCAAACGAACCTCACCCTTTCCATTCACCTCCAAACTATCATGACTCCATGGAAAAATGCATACCAACACCGCAACTGAACCCCCTTCCTCCACTGCGGTAAAACACCTTTAAACTCCTTCCACCACTATTATAATATTTAACCCGCAATTGAACAACCATCATCCATCACCATTGAGCAACAACACCAACCATTTATTTGAAAAGTGAGTTAGAAAGAGTTTGAGAAACACTCTTTTTATTTCATTTGTTGTATTGTTGCCATTTTTTTAAACTTGAGAGAGAAAATGAGAGATGAGGATAGTTGTAAGCATTTGAAATATTTCTTAACTTTGTTTTTTTTGGAAGCAGCCAACAAATGAGGTAGAAGAAGAGGAACTTTTTCTTTTGTTTATTTCCCCTCCCTTTGTGCCACATGTCACAAGATAAGAGGATTTTTTTTTTGAAAAAAAAACTTGTGAGACTCTTTCCGGCATGCAAAATCGCCCCAATTTTTTTTGGTTAATTTTTGTTTTGTTTTAGTTATTATTATTATTATTATTATATTATTATTATATTATTATTATTATTATTATTATTTATTATTATATATTATTATTATTATTATTATTTTTCATCATTATTATAGTATACTATAACTATTATTATTATTTGATTATCACTAATTATTATTATTATTGTTGTTAGTATTGTTAACTATTATTATTATTATTATTATTATTATTATTATTATTTTATTAATTTTTTATCATTAGTTATTATCATTATTTTTATTATTATTATTATTATCATTATTATTATCATTTTTGTTAATATATTATTATTATAATAATAATGATAATAATAATAATATTATTATTATTGTTATTATTGTTAATGTTAATTATTAGTTATTATTATTTTTATTTTTTTTATTTCTAATTAGTGTTATTTATTAATATTTTTTGATTAATTATTATATTATTGTCATTATCATTTATTATTGTTGCTAATTACTATTTAATTATTATTATTGTGGTTATTATTATTAATTATCATTATTTGTTTATTATTATTGTTAATTTTACTATTTGATTATTAATTTTATTAATGTTGTTGTCATTATAATAATTATTGTTATTATTTGATTATTGATAAATTATTATTATTACTATTATTATTTTTTTATTTATTGTTATGATTACTATTATTGGTTTATTTTCATTGTTAATTCATTATTATTATTATTTATTATTATTATTATTATTATTATTATTATTTATTGATTAATATGTTTATTTTAAATTATTAAATAAAAAAATCGATTTATTTGCCATGTCGATTTTTCACAGATGCGATGCAATTTTGGAGTTAGAATTCAATTTAACTTCAGAAATTGTTCAAATGCATAAAGTTTTGTTGACCGGCCTCAGATAGGGTGACTCCTACATGAATCATCTTACAATTGCTTAACATAACGCTAAATTATGAAGTTCAAATCTTTGATTTAATTTCGAGTTCATTGGCTTTCTCTTGGGTCTTCTTACAACGAGATTTTTTATTTACAATTCTCTTTCGAGTTTGTTTTTGATTAAGTATTATGTTATATTCCCATTTAACAAATTGTACTCTCATTCTCGTAATATGTAAATAAGTTTACCGCTTTTATTTATTTTTGTTATGACATTTGATTGTTAATTCAAATATTAAAATCAACTACTTTCAGAAAAAAAAAAACAAAAAAATAAATACTTGATCCAACGTCGAGCCTTTTTCCCAAATCAAATCCAAATTGAATACAAAGTCGAGCATAACCCCTGACACATTCAAACTCTTTTTATAATCAAACTTGCAACGCTTGATCCAACATAAAGTCGTTGATGCAAAAACCTTTTTTATAATAAAATTGAAAGACAAATGGCCAAGAGATGCACATCTCTTCAGACCCTTTGATGGTCGAGCGTTCAGAGCACATTGAATTCAAAATAATTATTAGTCTTTCAAATCAAAAACCATTAAACAAACCTGAAAAAGGGGACAATGGGACCACATTCATGCATACCCCGAGTAAACGCGCGCTTGGTGCACACCTGTGCTAAAATGTTTACTCACCTTCCATAAAGATCAAATCTTCATGATAAAAGCACCTTAACCAATCAAACTTGTTTTCCACCCATGTGCGACCCCGAAAACATTTTCAAAAAAGTGTATGCCACATTCATTTCGATGCAAAACAAACAAAGACTTTAACCTCTAAGAGCGAGCAACAAGTAAAGGTTTGACCGCTTAAATGCGATCTAAGCATCACTCTCTAAAAGAAATTAATCCAGTAGTTCTCTTTTAGCAGAACTATGTAGCCTTGAGTTCTCCATGGCACTTGAAGATACATAGGAGAAGGATTAAGAAATTTTGTCAGGAACATTAATGTAAAAAACACCCTTTTAATAAAAAATGTTCTTTCTTTCTCTTTTCTTACACGATAAGTAAGAAGATCGCAAACTAATATCACGCTAACACTCTTACACGAAACTAACTAAATGGGTCTCATCGAGTTTAATGGATGTAAGAGGTGCTAATACTTTCCACTTGCATAACCGACTCCCGAACCCAATTTTGTTGTGACGACCATTTATTTTTGTTTTTCGTGAGTTTTATCGATATTTTCTCTTTCCCTCTCTGGGAATAAATAAAGTTCGGTGGCGACTCTATTTTATTTATATTTTGAGTGTTCCTTAAGCTTGCAAGCGTTAGTTTTCTTAATCTACGCTTCATGTAGTTTAACCTGACGTGCTCGTTTGAATTTTTCAACTTCTTTTTCGATCGCATTTTTTAGCAGACTGAGCCTTTTAACCGGTCATTTTTATTTTAAAATTGGATCAAAACCTATATATTTTCAAGAAGTTTATTTGACGCAGATAATTTTTGTGCATTCGATTTAATTTTTTGGGCATTTTCGTGCCCGATTTTATTTCTTTTTATCCGATTATTTTTGTTTTTTTTCCTAAATAGTCGGTGGAATAATTTAGAATTATCTATGTTTCCTAAATAGTCGATTATTTGTTAACCATTGAATCATACACACATATATATAATAAAAAAATTAAATCACATATATAATAAAGATTTAAGCAAATAATTTAAGTTTCACTCACTCCTTTCAACTTTTCCAATTCTCCGTTCCAAAATATTTGGGCCGCCACATGTGCTATCCTTATCTCATATTCTAATAACTTTCCAACGGTTTTGTACTTTCTTTTTGAACTTTAAGTCGTCTTTAAGATCC
>NW_026113493.1:0-20874 GCF_024323335.1 Lathyrus oleraceus
CAATATAAATTTCAATTAATTAAATATTCCATATTTTTATTAATTCCTTATTAAATTTAGTTGTTAAAATAAAATCACACTTTTCATATTAGTAGTTTAATTATATATTTTAGTCATATAATCTTTTAAACATAGTATAACTAAATTAATTAATAAAGTTTACAGATAAATAAAAAAAACAGGATTTTATTTTAACTATAACTAAAATTATTAATTAAATCAATAAACAACGGAAAGCATGATTCTATTTTAACGTAAACAAAGGATAAAATAAAATCACATTTAAATTCTCTGATAAATCTCATAGTCCCACTATGCAACAAAATATTGAAAACGCGATGGTGATTTAAATAATTTCACCTTTCTTTTTCACCATTGCATATTTGTCCAACCACGCGCTCGCAAGCAAGTGGCACCGTATTCACACTTTCTTCTTCATTCATTCTCCTTTATCGCATTTTTCAATCACACTATATATACTCATTCTCCTCAATTTTTCAACACTTCTTTTGTCAACTCCACCATCACAAAAAACCTAACCCTCGCGATAAACCTTCTTTCTTCTCTCTCAACCCTAACCCTAGTTTCTTCTTCAGATTCAATTCAATCGAATTCGTTTTCGTGTGTTTGTTTTTTTGGATGAGTTGAATTGAATTGAGTAGATTGTAGATCGAGGAAGGAGAAACGAAGGGGAGGAATTTGGATCCAAATTCGTAATCAGCAACGAACGATGTCTGCTGCTGTGTGCGGAAGCAAGAGATCTTTCTTTGAAGAACTTCCTCCTTCTCCACCGTTATCCAAGAGGCTTCGTTGTTTCTCTGCTACTTCTCCGATTCGTTTTCCTACTCCTTCACTCTTCGACCACTTCGTAATCTCTTCCTTACATGGAACAACAGGTACTTTTTTCTTTCATTTTTTCTTTGATTTTTTGCTTTATATATTTATTGGAAAATCTAAAATGAATTTAGTTTTATATTATCTTATTTTATGTTTAGGTTAATGCCTGGATTTGTTTAGTTCTGCTAATGAATGATCATGATGCTGTTAATTTGAATTTAGGAACTGATTATTTAATATTAACAGTAGTATATAGGTTGAAGATGATTTGTGAAGGATGATATGTTAATTGGATTAACAACTGATTATTTTTTCAGTTGCCGTTTTATTTCTGTATGTTGAATTTGAATTATATATATTTTGATAAAAGTAGGATTCAATTGGATGAGATATATTGTGTTTGGTTGATAGAAGTGAAAATAATCCTTTCTTTTTGTTTGGTTCACGAGAGGGCAAGATACATTTTAATGGAGGGAGGGAAAATGCCACTCCATTGTATAATTTTATGTGATATTTAATGTAAGAATGTTTTGCTTCTGTATTGATATTTTGAGCTTTCAGGTTCTTGAGAGAGCTCTTCAAGAAAGTGACAATGATCTAGATGCTGCCATCAAGAGCCTGAATGAGCTTTACTTGGGAGCTGGGGGGGGAATTATGGAACTGCTGAAGAATCAGAGATGATGTCAGTGGGGATCAAGGTATATGGTTGGTGTTTGCAAGTAAATGTTTGGTTAACTTGGTTGCCTTTGGTGTTTTTCATTTTCTTTCATATTTTGGTGAACAAAGAAGTTGCAATTTTTGGTAATGTTGAAACGATAAGGCCCTGTTTACTTTGAAACACATCTTAGAAAATGTTTTCAAAAGTAAACAGGATCTAAAAACGTCTTTTCCAAAGTTTTCATTCTTCATCCTCTTGCATGTTTACAATTCTGATGAGTGATGACATTTTTTTCCTTTAATTCCATTCATTGGTGACCTCTCTCAGCCTCTCTGCTGTTTCAGTCACGCTGAGTGTCACTCCCTCAGTCCCTCTAACAAATCCTATCTACTTTCTTTATAAAAAAAAAAACAATACATTCATCTTTACTCTCTTTTGTAATCAATCCCATCTACTCTCTTCTTTCACCCACTCACATGCACATTGCATATTCACTCTTCTTTGCTCACATTTTTTCTGTTCAAATTTTCTGTTAACTTTTTTCGGCCCACGAGCACATCCGTAGTATGTTACTATGAATGCCATGATGTCACTTGCAGCACTATAATGTGCAATCATGGAGCGGGTAAGGTCCAACGCGATGATTTTGGCTGGCAAGCCACTTTTAACTGATGCAACGCCCATGAATCATGTCGTTATCAAGTCCCAATCACTCATGTGCTATTAGAGTTTAACGGGTGAAATCCCTCCAATACTCATTATTTTTAACCATTCTATTTTTTAAGGGTATGTCATTTAGTTATATTTTAAGTGACCTAGATTTTGTTATTCTTCACGACTTCTTCTCATTATGTGGTTGTTTCGTGAGACTCTTCTCACTACCCCCAGCTTTGTGCGTGTCTTCTTCTTTTACAATTTTTTCTCCCGTTCTCGTTCTTCTGCATATGAACTGAGAAGGCCTCTGTTTCTCCACTGTTCCTTCTTGTATTTTTGGTTTGCTTCTTTGTTTTTTGGTTTTCTGCGAGAACAATGGCATTACCAACCTCTGATAGTAAATGTTACTTTAAGCCTAGTGGTGACATCCTTTACATGGCTTGGGAATAGAATTTTTTGAAGGACATAAACAATAAAAACACCTGTTACTTTTTTAATATTAATTATCAAGTATGATCATCTTTTTTAATTATGTGTATATTGCTATTTTTTAATATTTATGCATCCTGTTGGGATTATGTTCAGTTTGCATATCTCTGCGCCACCATCTGAGATTTTAACAGCATAGTTTGAATGGATTTTTAAGTGTTGATTATTGGCAGTGAAATCATAAACCAAGATATTGATAGTGACATGTCTTTAAAAAACTTTGCAGGTAAATTGGAAGATGATGTGAATGATTCCGCTTCTGAGAATCAGTCCACTTTGAACAACCTTCCTGCAGATGGAGCAGAATGGATTGACTTTTTTGTTCGAGAAATGATGGTTGCTACCAGTGTTGATGATGCTAGAGTTCGTGCTGCTAGAATGCTGGAGGTTCTAGAGAATCAATCAGTGAACGAGCAAAGGCTGAGGCAACAGATTCTCTTCAGAAGGTATTTAATTATTTATGCTATAGTCATTTATGACTCATCTTAAAATTGTATCGTCTTGTAGATCACAAATGAGTTTCCTTTTTGAAGAGCAAGGATTATTGAACTATCTGTTGGGCAGCAGTGTGTATTTTGAAATTTGTTTCTTTTTGGAACAGTGTACAGTGGTGTGTAATAAGAAGTCTATGTAAATTCTTTAGTTTTACTTGCTTATGTGTCAAGGTAACACTGGATGGAAGACGGCGGAACAAACTTGCTTAGACAATCTATCCTATTAGATCTTTTAATATTTTGTCAGGCATCCTCTTGCTGCTAAATCTTTTACAGCATATTTGTTGATAGCTTTTCAAGAATGTTTTTTTTTTTAATGATCAGAGTACTCAGATTTGTGGTAGTCCGGGCTGTGATTTTTGTGATGCATAGTTGACCCCTATGTGCATGCATGCTCTGATACCCTTATATCTCAGAACCTATTAATGGGTTAGGAATAACTCTTGTATTTTCCCCCTGTTATCCTCAATTGAGTTTTGTCTTAGTTGGTACAAGATGGTTTTGTTTCAGGAAAATTTGATGCTGAAGCAGCAAATTGAAGTGCTGATTAAGGAGAAAAATTCTTTTAAAAATGCATTCAGGATTCAGCACGAACGCCTTTCTGATTATGATAATAAGAATCAAGAATTGCAGCAGTTGAAGCAGTTGGCGTCTCAATACCAGGAACAGATCAGAACTCTTGAGGTCTGATTCAATTTTATCTCTTTTTTTTGCATTTTCAAACAGCTTGCTTTAGTTAAAGGAGTTAATATTTCCTCGTAATTTGGTGTGAATCATTTTAAAGATAGGATTCAGTTAGAAGGGGGAAAAGTGGTGTGACTGCATAGGTATTAGAAACTACTTCCTGATTATAATTTGAGTTTCATGATTGATTCCTGAATCTGAAGCACATTTTGTTCGGATACTAGTAACTAGAAATACATCACTGTCATGTAGTAATCCCAGTGGGGTTGGGACTTGGGAGTTATTTTAGTAAATCTGCCAAATACTATATGTAGGTTTTAAAGTGATTGTTGGGAGGTTCACATTAGTCGGGCTTCTCTTAATCTCCTTCCTTCTGTTGGATACGCAATTCTGCTTTGGCTGAAAACAAGGAGGCGCCAATGCTCAATTATTGCATATGATAAGAAATTAATTTTACCTATAAAATAAATTTTGGTTCCTTGTTCTATTACAAATTATTGAAGTGGTGGATAAAAAAATCTGAACTAAACAACTTTCAAAGTTAGCTCTTGTACATTAAATATTTTTTTCTCATACATGCTGATGAATTCTATGTGATTGTCAACAGATGAATAACTATGCATTGGGAATGCATTTGAGGCAGGCTCAACAGAGCAACGGATTTCAAGGGAATTTCCCACCCGATGTCTTCTAACTAAAATCAATATGTCGGATGTCCTAATAAAGGGGGCAAACAGTTGCATCCAGTTAATTATGTTTTCTGTACTTCATCACGAAAGATTAAGCATTGTCATAGTTTGTGTAGCTTCTATTGCAAGCATCCTTTTTTGTTTCTATAGTTTGAGTGTTTGATCCTATCAACCCGATATAAAACTTGACAGATTTTTATCCATAAGTCATTCCCATGTTTTGCCTTTGTTTTTGTCTATTGAGTTCACACAATGTTCAAGATCAATTTGATATTTTTACTGTTGACTATTGGAAGTTTGTCATGCAGAACTCAAATTTACTAAGATATAGAGCTCGTTTGTTACAATTTTGTTTTTCTTTTTTCATGAATTTTTTATTTTTTTTTAAAGTGAAAAATCAATTTTAAGAGTTTTGTTTGATTGTTTGAAATATGATAATAAAAATCGGTGAAAAATAATAAATATTGTTTTGAATGTGCATTAGTTCTTCAGCACTCAACAATAGGTTTAATTTATAAATTTAATAGTTTATTTTCTCCGTTCCTTTTTAAGTGTC
Organism: Lathyrus oleraceus; assembly: GCF_024323335.1. Lineage (NCBI taxonomy): Eukaryota > Viridiplantae > Streptophyta > Magnoliopsida > Fabales > Fabaceae > Lathyrus > Lathyrus oleraceus. The sequence continues at coordinate 5,062 of NW_026113493.1, forward strand.
ATTTTCTAATTTTTTACGCATACAAGACATTTGAACGTTAGGATAAAGAGTTATTATTAATCATTAAGACACTATCATAATCGATTATATAATAATTTTTTATTTATCTAATCGATTAGGTATTTCAAAAAAATTCTTCTAATAAAGTTAAAAGTCTCCAAATCAACAAGACAAGGCTTAAAAAATAATGTTTTAAGTATGTTTGTGATTTGCCTTTGTATCTTATGAGTTATTCTCCTACTTCATAAGACTTCGGTCACTTAGACAGATACAACCAGATAAACTTTCACACTTCCTCTCTTTCACGACTTAGAGGTTTTTAGGTTCCTTTGTCATATACATGTATCATATAAGCACTTCAATGAAACCTTGAGTTTTATACTTGATGAGGCTTGTAATGTATTCAAGTTACTCACCATCATCAGAGAGTTGGAAAGTTATTACCACTGACTTCAACAATCATCGGTGTTGTCACTTGTCATCATCTAAACATTAGGAAGGTTCTTAGCAAGATCACCGACTTCATATATGCAAGCACATAGATCCACAAAGTTTTGTGCCCATAAAACTTTGAGCGTTCTTTCGCTAATGAAAGTTTGTTTTTGGAACAACAACATTTGTAGACATATCTTCTTGTATGCAAGAATTGTTCATTAGAAATGAAATGGTTATGCAGTTCTTCAAAAGGGAATGGGCATTCTTTAGCATATAACAATGGTAAAACATGATCATATAGCAACTCAAAAATAATTAGCTAACATATTCACTAAGGCTTTGGATGCAGTTCAATTTGAAAAACTAAGGAGTGTTTTTGGTATTTACATATGTGATCATTTATAACAATTAATACGTGAGAGGCGTTCAAGAATAGAAAGAACCTCTCTCTCTCTACCAATGTTTCATGTGAAATAAGGTTGATTACTTTTTATAACCGGTCCATCATTATAAGGAAGAATACTTTTTCTCTATTCTACTCAGAAAATTGTTCACTCTCCCTTCCTCAAGTTTTTCCATTATTTTCAAAAATAAGTTAATCATCTAAAAAAGCTAAAACTAAGGAGGTCAAAATGCTGGTGTTTGATGAAGTTTTTCCATTGTTCACTCTTTCTCTATTGTTTGATGAATATTTGAAAAGAAAAATAATATAAAATAAATGTTGACGTTTTAATAATGAGAAAATTTTGTTGGGGTTCTACTTCATTAACCTATTCTTATGTAGCATCCTTAACCATTAATATGTAATTCTAATCACTTATTAATATTAACATATGTTTCTCTCATCGCTCCTCATGTATAAGTCAACAAAGTGAGATCATTTGTATTACCTTATAGACGATCTCTCAGCCTATTAACCAATATATCAGTATTAAGTTTCATTAGTGAATTCAAATATTAGCATATGGATATCACTAATATTGGTATTCATATGGTAAAACTTTATCATATGGATATTGGTATTCATATGGATATCAAATTTAAATCGATGTTAAACTTTATCATCTAAAGAATGATAAATTTGGATCTAGTGGTGACCAATACCTTTCGAATATCAAGCCATACCGTAAAAACATGCTTTAGGTATATAATCCAAAATAAACATTAGGAACGGAGAATACATAAATATTACAACTTAAGAAGAACTACATAAAACACCATGTCGGGATCAAAACATAAGTAACAATACAACTACATCTAACCTTAACCCTAATAAAAGAGAAAATTAGCAACACTTACACATCCTAGCTTTACAATCAAACCTTAGAAGAAAGAAGTTGAAAAGAATATGTGGATAATTCCTCAAACAATGCTTCCGTACTCAATCTTCCTCCCATATTCTCTCATATTGTGATTTGTGGTTAGAACCTATCTTCGCTAAGGAACCACCTTGAATTCCACCGAATATGATCCAATCCTCTAGAATTGAACTGAGTTGAATATGATTGAATATCTCATTTGAAATTCTGACGCCCATATTTATATGTTTGGTAAAGGTATGCTCGCTAAAGCACTGCCTAGGCTCAGTTAGTGTGCCTACTTTCTTTAGGTAAAGTCATTCCATCTACCCAAGGCCTAACCTTGTCGCCTATACTTTATAAGCAATCGATCAAACTCGCTTAGCCACCAAACCCCTTGTTTTACCTTGAAGTAATTTAATCCTAAAGTCTTCGAACCACATTTTCTTTCCAAGTGAGCTTGTGTTTCATGGCTTAGTAAGGATTCACCTTTGCTTGCTAAATCCACCTAAATTCTTGGCTTAGCAATCCTTAATTTGTTGGGGGAAATCCTTTTAAAACTATTATGTTGTTTTGGTTGATTTATTGATCTCAAAATTACTTCGATTCTCAAAATTCATACGCCTATATATTTTTTTAGACGTTGTTAATTAATTCCCACATGTCTTTACATATAATTGTAGTGATATCAGATGATGTTTCATGAGTTCGATTCTCAACACCTGCTAATTCATGATTTCTTTAGTATTTAATCAATGTCTTTCATTCTTGTTTTAAAAAGAAGAAATTATATCACTACGATTCTTTAAACTAAACGTTGTGATATATATATATATATATATATATATATATATATATATATATATATATATATATATATATATATATAGATATATCTATAGATATATATATATATATATATATATATATATAAATTTAACTACTTAAAATCTGGCCTTTTTTTTATAAAATATCATTATGTAAACCGTATGTCACCGCGGTTGGCTAAAAACACCGTTATATTATATTTTTCATTATTTTTTAAAATTTTAATTATATAAAACATGACACTTTTTATATATAATATTATTAATGTAAATCTTATACCATCACAGTTGGCTAAAAACATTGTTATAATATATTTCATTAATTTTTAAAAAATTTAGTTGCTTAAACCTGACGTTTTAATTTATAAAATTTCATCATTATCACAAATGTTTTGATAAACAACCGTGATGATATTATTTACTCACTTTAAATAGAGCTAGCTAACTTGTCTTTTTAGTTCCATATTTTCATTTCGATTAAATAAACAACCCTGAGGAAACAACGTGATTTTCAACCATAACCAAACAACACCATTTCAACCGTAACGAAACAAAACCAATTTCAACCATAACAAAATGTACAACACCATCTTCAACAGAAACAATAACACTTTCAACTAACGTTTGTATTTACGTACTGTCGAGGAAGGAGCAGACACCTTCACTTTAGTTGTCGAGGAGGAACTTAAAGATTCTGACAACATTTTTTTTACTTATTTATCTCGTTTCCAATACGTAAACTTTTTCCCCATGCATTTACACTACTGTCATTTTCCATTGATTTTTATGTATTTGTGTTGTTGATGCCAATGTTGTTGCTTACCTTGTCAAACCTCCCCAATTTCTCACGTTGTCTCTGACTGCAGTTGTTCCATTCGACACGACTCCTCCCTATTGTGCCATTGTTGTTGATGATGTCATTATGTTAATGATGCTATTATTGATGATGTTTGTATGTTAATGTGACTGTTATTATTGATGTCATTGTGTTAATGATGTTATTATTTGATGAGCTATTGTTGATCATGCTATTATTTGTGCTATTGTTGATGATTGTTTTATGTCTAGATAAATGACCTTTTATTCATCTAGTAGCGATAGAGCTACGTATACAAATGCAACCAATACAAATGATTCTCAATCTGTAATAGGACAACATCATTTAAATGTCTCGTCTGGTAATATACTGCCGCGATTAGCGAGAGAGAAGACACAAAATTTTACTACACCATCCTGTAGCGAAATCGTACCAGTATAGTCAAGCGCATAAACATCCACTGAACAAAAAATATCAAAGAGGTGCCACGATGATGGCTAAATTAACAAAAGTATGCAAGTCAGGTGTCAGACTTTGGGTCGAGTTTAATGTTGTTTATAATATTCTGATGGTCCTCATTCTTCACTTTTAATAGTTATGTTGTGTTCCTTGGACATATTAGAATGGACCTTTGGCAATTTAGGACTCCCCAAGGCTACCACTTATCGTAATCATTTCTTGTTCGTACGCCCTATTCGTTCCTTTCCATCATATTATTAGATGATTGGAAAGATGTAACAAATGAGGTGAAAAATAACATATGACAGACGTTCAGGTATATTAATTTTAATTTTCATCATTCGATATTACTTTATATAAACATTAATACATACTAATTAACGTAAATGTGTAGTTGACATTTGAGTTTAGTGATGATTCGAAGTTGAAAAAATGGATCACTTGTGCTGGTACGACTTGGAGAAGTTTTAAGTCATTGCTCATGAGTGAATACATTACAAGCCTAAGTCTAATATTGAGCGTCCATCGATGAAATATCCTTATCTTAACAAGAAGGTTTGGAAAAGTTTGTGAAGTCTCATAGTTCTGAGGAGTTCATGGTTCGTACTTGTTGTATTTTCTGATAATTTTATGGATACAACCATGGATGTTAATATTTTTCCTATGTTTAAAACAGGTTAAAAGTGAAGTAGGAAAGCTGAACAAGTCTAAAAACAAATATCCTCATAGATTGTCTTGTGGGGGACACAAAAATTTGAGAAAATAATGATTGCTGAAAAAACAACAACTAGGAGACGGGGACTCCATGAGTCGTGATCGGGAACCATCTCCACCATCATGACATGAGAAGTGGAAGAGGGAACTATCTCCTTATCTTGACAAGAAGGTTACTCACCTGTAGTAGAAGGAGTAAACGTGTGTTATGGAGAAGAAAAATCAATGAAGGGTTTGTTTGCATTGTAGGAACGCGCATGCAAAAGGGTAATGAGGATAAGACCTCATAGCTCTTAACCCTGGACAAAGGAACTTGCATAAAGTAAACACAAAAACATTGCCTCCTATCGAGGTCTTCCAGCTAGGAAAGCAGTAAAATGCGGGAAAAATGTAAAAGTACCACGCGGATAAAGATCCGAAGTAACAACAATTAGAGGAATGGGAAACCCTGAGATCCTTCCAAGCTAACATCATCAAAGAAAGTGGAGAAAGTGGGTCAGTACAGGTAATCGGAATGAACCTCCAGGGGTTATCCCACAAATAAGTGGGAAACCACGCAAGTTATCCCTGCAAAAGTCATGTGCCTTCACAAAAACTCAACAAAAGGGTTAGTGAAACAAGATAGGGTAACCAAGAGTTGCCCCTAAATCAAAATGTAACCACATGAATAATTCCATCAAAATTCACAAAAAGCTCACAAAAAGCAATCAAGGGTAGGAGGCCTAAACCTCTTGTCAAACACATGCATCAAAGGGTATCAAATTCACCCATAATACCTCATACATTTAGAGCATTCAAATTAAAGGCATAAAGATGATGGATATATGGCAAACCTGATTGGAGAGATTGATTAAGATTGAATGGTACGGCCGGATCTACAAAGTAATACTAGGGTTTGTGTGAGGCGAAGTGAACTTCTCAGGGCTGCCTGAAGGTCGCTGCAGAGTAGTTCCTAGGTTTCCTTCTCTCAAAATCTTTCTCCAGTGAATCTCCCAGTGTAACTCCAAGTGTGTTTTCCTCTACTGAAACTTCAGTATTTATAGACTGATTTTCGTGGGTAGTGGGCTCAAATGAAGGAGACCCAAGTCCAAAAAAATTTGTTATATTTTATTTATTTATTTTTAACTTCTTTTTTTTTTCATTTTTTTTTTCGTTTTTTTTTTCGATTTTTTTTTTTCCAGGAAAAATGAAGGGTAAATTTTGGGGTATTACACATACTAATGTCGGTTCCGAAGCATAGTCAACATCAATCATCCAACTCGTACACTCATGATGCCAAATTTAATTACTCGTTTAATTAATTGATTCATTCTGTCTTTTAATCATATTAATACAGAAAATAAACAACTATCAGAGTCATGGTTTCGTAAGTGGCTCTGATACCACTGAAGGAGAATTGCGATCCAAAACGCAGCGGAAATTAAAATTTTCTCCTTTAGAGATCCTTACGAATGGTCATGATCAGTGATAGAATATTTACCTCTTGTGACGATTGAAACCTTTGGTGCAGATCTCTTGTGACGATCAAAACCTTTGATGCAGATCCACGGAGAGATCATGAACGTTAAATGACAACGTCTTTACTCAGTCCACACGAACGGATTCCTTCAATCTCAGTGCTAGCTGGTACGAATGAAGGCTTTGAGTGAGAGAGAGAAAACGAAAATAATGCAACCGCAATGAATGCTTCTGCACAAGGGTTCTATTTATAGAACCACTTGTGTGGGCTTCAAGCTAAAAAGCCCACTTAAGTGTATTTTGGCCCATATCTTATAATATGCCCAAAATCACTTAAGCTCATGGTACCTTACCATATTTCGTATTCTACTTAAGTACACCGTACCTTTACGATGTTCTACAATTCACTTAAGGGCACCGTACCTTACGGTGTTCCTTAGTTATTCTATCTCTCATCAATCTGTCCTTTGTGTGTGACCCTGTAGGTTTTCGCGGCATTGGCAATTATATTAAATCATGTGTTTAACATAATAAATAGTGAGCGGTATCTAGCAACCACATCACTGCTACCCAAGACACGAAAATGTCATGTGGTCTGACAATCCTTCTACGATAATACTTATGTGTAATAATTACCCTTTTGCCCTTATGTCTATATTGAACACAAGGCATAGACCGTGTCATCCTTGTCCAGTTCAATATTGGGCCCATAGACATTTATCCTGTTATGCAGGATGGGCAAATTCCATCTAGGTCCCTCATGTCCCTTAGCATGCTTCGTGGAGTACCCATCAATTGTCTTTATGGTTATCCAGTTACGGACAATGTTAGATCAGCAATAAAGCACTCGACTCTACATCTAGGGTCCATAGTGGTTTCAGGTCGAAGAGTGGTATACACTATTATCACCATGAGAATAACTTATGACGTTTTGCATAAGTTTCTATATAGTATTCTCATAGTGGGTCAATTCGGTATAAATATTACTCTTAATATTCATACCTATGTTTAAGACTTGATAACTCCTTATCCATGATCCATGAGATGTGATCATCAGTTTATTACATAATAGTCTTAATGCTTTAATGTCATCCCACTTCACAATAAAGCTCGACTACAGATACTTTAAGAATAGTGTCCTTATGTTTAATGTGATCTCATGATTAAGTCATACTTGATACATTAAACAGACTAGCTATTCTAGGGACTTTATTAAACAAACGTAATAAAGAAAAAGCCTTTTATTATTAATAATAATTCGATACAAGTACCAAAAGTATTGACCTCTAGGGCTTACACCAACAGCATGGACGAAGCAAGCACATCGAAATAAGGTTACATTATCTTCGAGAGCAAGTAGCAGAAGCGAACTGAACTTGGAACACTGCAGAACTGAGAATGAGATTACCGACATCATGATGAAATGAGTGCAGGTCGAAGTATTCAAAAAGTTAAGATCTATAATAAATATAGATAGTTTAGACACAATGAAGTAGATGGTGTATTGAGAATGTAATTCAGGATGTCGAAGCATCTTGTTGTCGAAACACCTAGGTGTCGAAGTGTCAAAATGTTGAGGAGTTAGTCTTAATATGAATTTGTTACTTAGGCCCAATTTTGTAGTGTTAGCAAAATTAGGTATTTAGGGATTTCATTGATGAGCAAACAAATCCAACTTTATAAATAGGGAGTAACCCTTATTGATTGTAAGATAACACATACTTGCAGTTTCAAAGGAATACATTCTCAGTTTGAGAGCAGAGAGTTACTCTGTAGAAATTCTTCTTTTATTCCTTATTTGAAACCCTAATATTTATTTCTTCCCCAATTCAATTTTGTTTCTTTTTCATTACCATTGTGCACCAAAAACTTGCAACAAATGTTGGTTGATTCACTCGAGTAAAGAGTGAAGAACAAGAGGAGTAATCAATCAGAAAGATTGGTTCTTGTTCATCAAGATTCGGGTCAGAATCTCCATAGATTTTGGTGAATTTCTTGATGGGGAATTAGTGAATTTCCAATACTATTTGGTATCATGTAGATTTTAGTCTCGCATTTACATTCTGAAAAAGTATAACAAAATTTGATTTGTGTTTTTGAATTTTCATTGTTTAGTAATATGAAATTTTGTTTAGAAATTGATTATTTAATTTTTTTTATTTGACTCAATAATATTGGTGTTGTATGTGGCCGTAAGAAAAACTGTATTTTATGATTATGGTGTGTGGTCGTCTTTCGGCTAGAATGACCTTCTTGGAATTGGAAAATGACCAAAACATTATAGATTTTAAGATTCAAGGTAGTGCACTGACAACGTAAAATAGTTTTATACAATCATCTAATAAAAATTCATTTATTTGTCATGTCATTAACGTAATTTAAAAAACTAAAGCGTTATGTGGTTGGATGCACGTCATTGATTGGTTGATAGTGTAAAATTATTTTATATTGTCGTTGTATATTCTTTTTCCCTATGTCATACCCCAATTTTGTCCCGGCATTCTAAAAATTCTCATAAATTTGGTTTTATTTTCAAATTGCATTAGTTGTACAACATACCTTGCATTTTCATCATGAATAATACCTAAAATATCAGTCGGGATAAATTATTGAAAATACAGACAAATCGGTTGAATCATTTCTCAAGAACGTGCACAAATCAGCGGGTAAAAAAGTTTCAAAATTAAAAATACAGACACCGGTATTATTAATCTACGATTCACATAGTTTAACCTGGTGTGCTCGTTGTATTTTTTCAGCGGCTGTTTCGGTTGCATTTCGACCCGCCTGAGCCTTTTAACCGGTGCAAACTTATTCCAGAATTTGAAGAAATGCTGTATTTTTTTTCAATAAGTATATTTTGTGCTGATCATTTTAGTGTGCCCGATTTAATTTTCCGAGTAAATTTATACTCGATTTCTATTTCTAATCGATCAATATATATATTTTTTTGGTTTAGTTATTTAATTAAGGTAATTTGAATTTATTTGAATCAAATATTAATTGGATTTTTTTTTTCTTTATGATTTTCTTGAATGATAATTGTTTTAAAAATAATAATAATATATGTGCATTGGATTCTATTCTATGGACAACTCATATTTCCCCCACACACACGTTACCACACTCACAAAAGAAAACTCTCACGTTATCTCTCCCTCAGAATCACCTCAAAAGTCCCTCTTCTATCTCCACACGTCTCACACACGTTTCTCTCAACAAAATTACTACCTCTCTTCTGTCACTATTCAACTACACACTCTAAAAGAAAAGAGGAGAATTAATAAAAAAACTTCTTCTTCTTCTTTCCACAAACTTCAAACAACCTCACGTCGCTCTCTTTCCACCACCGCTCACACCATCCACCTCACGCTCAAACCCACCGTAAAAACCACTCTGCTCCCTCACCCTTTCACTCACGAAAAGAAAAAGCAAACGAAAAGAAAAGAAATTAAAAAAGCTCCTTCGTTTTCATCTCTCTCCGGCGAGCGACCCTGTTTCTCTCCGATCTACCACCACGAAACCCTCATAAATCTCCACCATCAAAACCCTCCGACACCACCGCACGACCAACCCCTAAATCCATCATCAACATCAACATCCGCCGACAAATCCACACCCAAACTGCGCCGGCCAAACCCGTCCTTCCTCCATCATCGTCCGCGAACCTCTCATTAACCACAACCTTATCCTGATTCACTACTCTCAACTCTCCTTTGCTCCGCCGTTCATCTTCAGCCACTGGATTTCAAAGCTCCACCGCATAGGAATTTGGTGTCCGTCGGATCCCGTCTCAACGTTGTGTTGTTGATTTCCCAGAATCCTCTAGCGTCTCTATGATTTGGACGAGACCATTCCGGTATCGCACAATGTTGCTGCTCCGACGTGGGTTAATCTGAGTCTTCGTTGGTTTACGGTAATTTGTTTTATAAGATTTATAATGATGAACATTCTGCGATTACTAAAAGCAAATTCTGATGTGGTATATGGATTTCACGATGGTGATGATAACTCAATGTTGAATCCAGTAAAAGAAATAATGCTTGGTTGTTCATGTTTTTGAGCCGATTTCATGGCTGTGCAAAATAAATTACGGCTAGGCAAATATATGGTGTTTTTTCTTGTTTTAGTGTGTGCTCTGGGATTTCGTATTCATTTTTCGTGTTTTGTTCCGGTAGTATGCTTGTTAATCCTGGTGTGCTTTGGTAGACATCAACTTCTATTATAATGATATTTGTTTTGTATCAGGTTTATGTTATGCTCTTTAGTACTAGCTGTTTGGGTTGGGTTGCTTGAAAGATTTCTTATTATGCGGTGTGCCGGATTGATTTCAATGTTAATATATAACGATTCGTGCTGCTACTGCATTGTGGCTATAATTTTTATGGATATACAACCTATGATAGATTAACATTAGATTTACAATTCAAGTTCCATATCTTGTGAATAAATTATTACTATTGTTTTGCTGTTTGAATATCACAAAAACAAGCCTTAAAATTACTATTGTTTTGCTGTTATAATTTTTATAGATATACAACCTATGACAGATTAACATTAGATTTACAATTCAAGTTCCATATCTTGTGAATAAATTATTACTATTGTTTTGCTGTTTGAATATCACAAAAACAAGCCTTAAAATTACTATTGTTCTGCTGTTATAATTTTTATGGATATGACAGATTAACATTAGATTTACAATTCAAGTTCCATATCTTGTGAATAAATTATTACTATTATTTTGCTGTTTGAATATCACAAAAACAAGCCTTAAAATTATTGACTTTTTTTATGCTTCAACATCTAAGTTCATAAATCCATGCACTCTTGAAAACTTAGAGTTGAATGAATTTTTCTTGACATATTATTATGAGTTTTTTTTCAAAGTTGAATTTTATTCCACACTACTTGAATTTTATTTTAATGAAATGTATATGTGGAGTAATGAGTTTTGTTGATATTACAATGCTGGAATATTTTGGATTTAATGGGATGATAATTTTAGAAGTTAATATAGTTTGACTCAAAGTTTTAACTATTGAATCCATAAAGTAAAGTGCTAAGTAATAACTATTAATCTCTAAGCCTTCAATTTCTTGGGCTCTAGTTGATGATAAATATCATTTTCATTATTAATTGATTTCCAATTTGAAGAGTAAAATATGCTGCATCTATTGTAGTTGTATGGTTTGAAATTCAATTGAGCTAATATGAGTGTAGAGTGATAAGCTTAATTTATAAAAGTATCATTCTATTGTTGTTAATATACTAATATATGGTGGAGTATAGGTGCAATTGGGATTGTCACAATTTGTAAAACAAATATAAAACATGTTTAGTTATCATGCTATACAATTTAGTAATGTTAGCAATTGATTCATTCTATATCCTATTATCTTAAAAATAATCTAATTATTTTGGTCCAATACCATTTTTTTAAAAATTCAAATCAAATCATTTTATAATAAGAAACAAAAAGGGAGATGACTTTGAGTCTTCAATTTCTCTCCTCGATTATTTGAATACAAATTCTCTTACTTGGTTAGTCGAATAATCGTCATTTCTAATCCACTTAAGCATAAATTAAATCAAACGTTCTTACAATGTATAAAATGAAATGGGGGATGGTTTTAAGCCTTTAACTCCTCCCCTCGATTGTTTGAATACGAGTTTTCTTACTCGGTCAGTTAAACACTCATCATTTCTTTATAAACTTCTAAACCCAGATTAAATCAAATTATTTTCATAATAATGAAATGAAAAAGGAGATGACTTTGAGTTTTCAACTTCTCTCCCAATTGTTTGAATACGAGTTCTCTTACTCGGTCAGTCGAACAATTGTCGTTCTTCCGCCAACTTAATTGAATTATTTTCATAACAAACTGTACGAAAAAGGAGATGGTCTTGAGTTTTCAATTCCTCTTCTCAAATGCTTGGATATGAGTTGTCTTACTCAGTCATTCGAGCACTTGTCGTTTATTCTAAAGTACATCAATCATATATGACCTTGTTTTCATAAATACTCAGATGAAACAGAGAGTGGTTTAGAGTCTTCTATTCCTCCTCCCGATTATTAGGATACGAGTTGTCTTACTCGATTATCCGAGTATTCGTCATCCGTTCAAAACACTTTAATTATTATCAAATCCTTTCTATAATTAAGGATGAAAAAGAAAGCGGTCTAGAGTCTTCTACTCCCTTTCCGACTGTTAGGATACGAGTTGTCTTACTCGACTATCCGAGTAATCGTCATCCAACCAAAAACATCTCAACCAATCAAAACATCCGACATATTAATCCAACTTGTCACCCCCGTGTGACTGAAACTCTTTCAGAAAGAACATTGTTAATCCTTTCTAATGCGCACAACAAGCCAATGCTTAAGCCTCCGCCGAGAGTAGACAAGCCAGCGTTTAGCCTTTAGAACGTGATCTAAACAGTTGTTCGATAAAAGACACCAACCAACCGTAGTTCCCCGAACTACGAATGCTCTGATTTCCTTATTACACCATAAGGATACGTAGGCAGGAGATTGTTGTATCTTCGCGAGCACACTAATAAAAAAACCCCTCTTTCCCTTTCTGAGGTTCTCATCCATTTCTATTTTTTTTATAACCCAAAGATAACAAACAAACATAAATTAACACTCGAAACACAAATTAGAACTAAAAGGTTCCCGTTGAGTACAACGGACGTAAGGGGTGCTAATACCTTCCCCTTACGTAATCCACTCCCGAACCCGAATATGGTTGCGACGACCATTATTCCATCTTTCAAAGGTTTTATCGATATTTTCCTATTCCTTCATTGGGATAAATAAAGTTCGGTGGCGACTCTGTTTGAACACAAATTTTTCCGCGACCATCGCGAGAAATCGTATTTTTCGAGATGCGACACCCTAGACTTTTTTATAATTTATCAACATTTATATTTCAACTGTTAGTATGAATATTAGTCAAAGTTGAATCTCGCGATCATTTTTAACCATGGAAATGTGCTATTCATCCATCCATTTGTTCTTTTGACATGTTTACAATAAGAGGAATATGAATTGCACACCATTCAACAATTTCATTAACACATTTTAATTCATTATGTTATCTCATCAATTTTTCAATATTTTACTTGTTATTAACCTTATAAATACTTTTAATTTATTTACATTTTGAAAAAAATACAAATTAATTTTTGATTTGTGTATTTTGAATTTTAATTGTTTAACAATATGAAATTTTGTTTAGAAAATGATTATTTAAATTTATTTTGCAATTTTATTCAATAATATTGGTGTTGTATGTGGACGTTTTATTTCATGATTATGGTGGTCTAAAAAGTATAGGAGTGTGCGTATTCTCCCTGCAAAATTCATTAATGGAGAAAAGAAAAATGATAAGGAAGAGGGTTAAGATCTCTTTCTATTATTTATGAATAAGACATCCATAGATGAATAATTCTCCATCCCCATACCTCAAATTTGCAGTAAAAGATTGAAACTTGGCTATGGAGTTCTTCTTCTAGCTATGATTGTCTCTTCCACTCCAAACTCCCATTTTCTCCCAACTTTCATGTAATGCCACTTCTCTCTCCCTATGTTTATATTTAAACAAATAAAAACATAATTTTATTTTCATTATTTTCACCCATTCCTCTCAACTCTTGGTGATCATCTCCTCACCACACTAATTACATTAATATTCTATTCTCCTCCCCAAAAATCCTCAGTTCTCATATTTCCCTACTATTTTTTTATTTAATTAATTAATATTAATGATAATTCTAATAAAATTATATTTACCCACACTAAACCTAACAATACACACAAAGGCTCTGTCAATTCTCGGAGATTTTTAATGGGTATTATGTTGAGTATCTAACCTGTCAATTATCCGAAAGGCTCAACTATCTTCCCTGAAGTGTTGTTCTTTGTTAACTCTCAGAGCATCTCTCAGTTGTTATGTAATTGTTTGAGGCCTTACTATGTTAATTCTCAGAGAGCATCGGTTGTAGAATGATTACTCCATCAATTCTTAGAGGATCTCCTGTTTGTTACCTTCATCAACTATTTCAAAACTTTTAATTTCAGCAGTGTTCATATTTATCATTCATATTTATTCTTGGACAGAAGTTTCCGCGCAAGTATCAAAAGGATGTTTCAACAAGACAAAATTAAAATTTGACTCTGTTGATTCTTGAAGAAAGCTTTCAAATGACATTAGTTGAAAGCTCACTTCATTAGCTCTTAGGGTATCTTTTGTTTAGTTATTAAATAGAAATGGTATCTTCTAATCCACAAAAAAGTGTTTCAATGATGTCAAGTCGAAGTTTTTTGTGATAGTTCATGAGGAATCTTCTGATGGTTATCATTCTGCATTCCATCTATTTAAAAAAATAAAAAATTGTATTTTCAGTATGGCTATTTGAAAGTCTTATCGGTTAACTTTTAGGGAACTTTAAGAATGACAATTCATGAGAGGATCACTTTGTCAATTCTCAAAGGATCTTTTTGATGATTGTTATTTTAAATTTTGCCTTGTCGATTTACAAAGAATCTTTCAATGATTGCCAATTTCATGTTTTATATTTCAAAAAACAAGTTTGTCTATACTTGCTTAAGTTGAAGATTTTCTTGGTAAATTCTCGAAGGACCATTCAAATGGTGATTATTTGGAAGTTCACTTGGTCAAATCTTCAAGGATCTTATGGTGATTGTCATCTTGAAGGGTATTGTTGATATTCCTGAGAAATATTTCAATGATGGTAAGTCACATTATTTCTTGTCATGCATTTAAAAAAAACTTAAAGAAAATTTCTTTCCATCCTCACGTGTTAAGACGAAAGAACTCTTGATAGTTCTCGGAGAACCTTTCAAATAACAGTTAGTGGAAAACTCACTTCATTAGTTCTTGGAGGATCTTTTAATAACTTGTTAATTGAAAGTCAGCTCTGTTAATTCTCGAGGAATACTTTCTGTATTTGACATTTAAACTTGTTCGTTGTTAAGTCTCAAGGAATTCTTACGACGACCGACGACTAAAAGTTACTTCGTCAACTCTCTCGGAGAAACTTTCAACATGTGGAAATAAATAGTATTCTTTGTTAAGTCTCAATGAACAAGTCAATTATCATTTTTTGGTATAAATTCATCATCAAGGGCGAAACCATGATTGGGGTATAAAGGTAACCATTTTGTATCCCCAACAAGGTTAATCCTTCATAAATCACTTTCATTTTCCATTTCCAAAGACAAAACTTTAGGGTCTTTTCATATCTAATAGATTTCTATCCTGAAAGTATGAACACTGTGATAGTTCATCCTCTCGGATTTAAGGAAATTATATAGTGGCATCTGTCATACCCTAATTTTGTCCTACTTTAATTGCATTGCATTTTCTCATTTCATCTACATCAACATAACCATTGCATCTAGTAATGTACTTTTACCAGTAAAAAATTAGTCATCTACATACATACAATAAAGTCCAATGTCATAAGTTGGCTTTTTGATCCTAATTAATTATTTTCATTCTCTTTTACACCGGTCTCATTTTCATCTACATCTTGCATTATTCCTTAATTTACATTTGGAGAAAAAAGTCAAAGTCAAAAATTTGACTCTTGATTTTTCTTTATCTAGGTTCCATTTACACCTTGTCTCTTAGCCTTTCCTTTTGTTTTAATTTGTGACTTAATTCTTTTGATCTTATTGAATTTTGAATCATTTGTCATTTTAGAAGTTTCAAAATTAAAACAGAAGCATCTTTTGTTCAATTGAGTAACTGTTTACTCACATATTGTTGCACAA
>NW_026113494.1:0-20777 GCF_024323335.1 Lathyrus oleraceus
CAATTTACATATGTAGTAGATTATTAAATAATTTGTTTTAACTTTCGAGTAGTTTTTATAGGTTATTTTTTACAATGTGTAAGATTAGAGCAAAACCTATGTGTTGCCAATATTTTTATTAAATTACTACCTAAAAGCCATCTGTAAATATTTTATTTATTCTGTAACATTGATTATGAAGATATTTTATGAATAAAATATTATCCAGATTATATGATCTGCACTTGAAGAGAATTATGGTTCTACAGAAATTCATTTTAAAATTTTAAATTTCTTTTAAAAAGAAATCTAGAAAGAGAGTTAATAATATTTTAAAATCACAGAGTTGTGAAAATATTTGACATTATTAATCGTCACGAATAAAAGAGATCTTATTGAATCTATAAAGTTTGAGTTTAATAGGATATGTTGTATACAATTTGTATGTTTATATGTATCAAAATAATTTTTTTGAACAAAATGTTTTAAACAAGATCGAACCGGTCGGTTCAATCGGTTGGTCCGGGAACCAGCGATGAATCTGGTTGGTCAACCTTTTAAACCGCTAGTGGGTCAAAACCGGAATAAAAATTGCAAAACTAGATTGAACCGTCCAAAACCATTCGAACCAAATAACCGAAGTTGGTTTTGTTATACCGTCTGGTTCAGAAAAATACATCAAATTGACCATTTTGTTAAAAAACACTTTAAAATTAATATGTCAATATTAAAACTTAACACGCATTTCCCCAATCAAAAAAAAGAATTACATTTTTTTACATCCATACAAACTTCTAAGTTTGGTCACATCGTTATAGTTTTTCTTTCAACTACACTCATCATCCATCACGCTGTCTCTTTCAAACATAGTCACGATGTCCTGCATAATGTTAATTTCCGTTTAATTCAATATTGTTTGTTGTTGTCAACTTTAAACTTGTTGGTCGTAGTTCAACTCGATTTTTTTAATTTTAATTAGTTTATTGTATTCTTTATTTTTGGTATTTTTATCTTATTTGATTTAGCTATTCTTAGTTATTTGAACTTTATTTTAGTTATTATCTTCTATTATTTTAATTTTGGTTTGAATTAGCTTAGTTATTTTATTATAACTTTTTAATTTGTTCAAATTATTCTTAAATGAAGATGAAATGAACTGTGCAACTATGTTGTGTTATTATATTAGCTATTGACATTGTCCGTATAAAGTTTGTAATTTATTTTTGAAATATTTTCTTTATTAAGTTGTGAACCTATGATTATGTGTGACATATCTATGAATATTAGTTTATTTAATAAACAGTTCAACTGTATGTTTAACCGGTTGAATTCATTGAACCTTAAACCAGGAATTTCACCGGTTCGATTTTTAAAACATTGATGAACCTATAAAAGTTGGCATTTAATAGGATTTGTCAAATAAAATTTGTATATTCATATGTATGAAACTAATTTATTTGATCAACAAATTATTTGATAAAATATAATGTACAAATTTATTTCAAATTAATATATATTAATTTATTCTATAAGTTAGTCTTATGTTCTTATCCTCTTAATATTAAACACAATAACGTTGAAATAAAAGATAAGATTTCTCATTTGAAATATATTGCCGTGTAGTTAAAATTCCAAAATGGCACAACAAGAAGTAATTAAGGAAATACAATTCATTGATAGAAGAACTTGTTAGGTTTTGTAAAAAATAATTTTAAAAATATTTTTCATAAATAAAAGAATATTTATTAGTAGACAATACATTACTTTTAACAATAATGGGCTTTATGAGTTTAAGAAAAGTTTTTTTATTAAGATAAAAAGTGATTGGATTTTAAACCAATGGTTTAGGCCAAGATATTACATTATGGAAAAATAGTAGAAAAATAAGTTTTAATATATTTTTTTTAATATTTATTAATAAGAATATCAATGATGTTTTTTAACTTTGGAGTATATTTTTTCTCTTATTTTATCAATATTCATATAACAGAGAATAACTTGAGTGTTGCCCAATATTTTTTTATCAAAATAATACTTAAAAGTTAATATTTTTGTTTAAGTTACAAAAAATATAGAAAAATTATTATTCAAATAAGGTAAAAATTATTTATTCTGAATTACTATATATATATATATTTATTTATTTTATATGTTAAATAGAAAATCACTTTAATGCTGATAATATCTTACACATTACTATTTAAAAAGCATGACTATTTTCTATTTGAAATATGTTTCCATCTATTTAAAATTAACAATAATGATATATAGAAAAAAAATCAAATACAATTCCTTTATAGATTGAATCATTAAATTTTTATAAAATAAGTTAAAATTAGTTGTTAAAAAAAAAATCAATTAGTTAAATCTTCCAACAGTGTTTTGTTAGATTTTTGGACAACTTAAAAAGTTTTGTTACTAATTTTTACGGTTGGATATGAAAGACGTTGTAACCACGTAATATAGAAAATATAATAAAAAAAAAAAAAAAAAACAAAAAAACAAAAACAAAAAAAAAAAAAAAACAAAAAAAAAAAAAAAAAACAAAAAAAAAAAAAAAAAAAAAAAAAAAAAAAAATATTTTATAACTATTCACAAAAAAATTATATTTTATTTGTACCATTGGTTGGGGAAGACATTGTAGCCAAAAGATGTAATAAACATATTATATAGACTAATTTCTCTGCATTTGTAGATTAATTTTGGGATCTAAATAAAGCAATTTGGAAAATAAAATTTGACTCTTAAAACATATTGAGAAATAAAATTATCATGTAATCATGTTATTATTTTTATTTTCTTTTTGCTTTTAATTTTTTTTATTTTGAGTTTCGTAACTGTTTAATATTTGTGACAATTTAATAAATGACTAAAAAATGTTTTACTACTAAAAGAGATGTTATTAAAACATATTAAAGTTGACATTTCAATGGCTTTTTTACGCAGGAATTTAATAGGTTATGTCGTATAAAACTTGTATATTGACATGGTGTTTAATTCTGAACAATAATATGTCCCCATCATTATTGGGTATTAATAAAAATTTAAATCTATCCCAAAAATAGTTTAATATTTGAGAAGTTATATAAATAAAATAATATTTGGAAATTCTATGTATTATTCATTGGGTCGATTTAAAAAAAGCATAAAAATAAATTAAAAGATTTAAATTAAAAGATAGAATTTTTAAAATCGGGATAATATCGTATTTCATAATCAAATTATGTCCTTTGGCTCACTTCTTGAAACTATTGTTCTAACTTAATTCCCAAAGTCCTTATAAATAGGCATTTGCAACATGCTTACTTCAACATTAAAAAACAAAATGGCATCCTACAAGACTCTCATTTTAACCATTTTGATCATTTGCATTGCTTCAGGCATGGTTGCCGGTAATAATCTAATTATAAAACTCATTTTTTATTGCTTCATATTCAATGTTATGTTTTTTATTAAAGCATTTGGATGGTAGGATACTATCGAGTATACTAAAAGGAATATGTTTTTGTTTAAGAAAACACAAATCTTATGAACACAATTTTTATATTATTTCTAATGTAATTGAAATGATAGTTTCAGGGGCAAACGGAAAATTATGCTTCGCATCAAATTTTTGTCCAACTGCACCAGAACTATGTGACCATTTTTGTAAAGCATCATTGGGCAAACCAGAAGGTGGCTCGTGTTTAGGGGGTGAATGTTGTTGCAATTTGGAAAGTTTGAATATAAAATAAACATTTTTGTTGTTTCTTTGAATACTTTTATCTACAAACACTCCATCTGAAATTTACATAATTTTTTTTTGAAGTATCAATAATGTAATTTCATTTTAAATATTTAATTTTATAATTTCTACTTATTAATTGGAATAAAAATTTAATAACTTTCAACACTAAACTTATATTAAATTAATGTATTTACAAATTATTTAATTAATAGTTGTTATGGATTTTATAATTATAGTTATAAAAATAATGAAAAATATAACATGAGTAACATATAAAAATAATCTACCATACATAAACTTCACATGACAAAATATTTATATTCCTTTAAAGAAAAAAGTGCGATATTTTGTTTTTATTGAGACTGAGGAAATATAATTAATTTTTTTTTTAATGTATGACATTATTGATATTTTTTTAAATTTATCAAAAACATTGTTATCTAATGACCGTATATTTTAGCAATAGTTAAAAGCTAATATTGGGGTTTAAATTATAATAAAATCTCATCAAATTATTTTATCAAGTGGTTTGGATTATAATAAAATATCTTCAAATTATTTGATCAAATATAGTGAAAATAATATATTTTTAATTAATATATAATTATTTCATTAATAAGTTAAACTGATGTTCTCAATCTCATGTTTAAAAATAATAATTAAAAGCTAATATTGGGGTTTAAATTATAATAAAATCTCATCAAATTATTTTATCAAGTGGTTTGGATTATAATAAAATATCTTCAAATTATTTGATCAAATATAGTGAAAATAATATATTTTTAATTAATATATAATTATTTCATTAATAAGTTAAACTGATGTTCTCAATCTCATGTTATTAAACAGAATGGAACAACACAAAATATTTTAGGAAACACAATTAATGTATAGATTGAATTATTCAAGTTTAATGAAAATAATTTAAATATAAATTGTTAGAGAGTAACTTAATATTTATTACCTAGAAAATACTCCAATTTACATATGTAGTAGATTATTAAATAATTTGTTTTAACTTTCAAGTAGTTTTTATAAGTTATTTTTTACAGATGTGTAGAATTAGAGCAAAACCTATGTGTTGCCAATATTTCTATTAAAATTCTACCTAAAAGCCATTTGTAAATATTTTTATTTTATTCTGTAACATTGATTATGGAAGATATTTTATGAAATAAAAATATTATCCAGATTATATGATCTGCACTTGAAGAAGAATTATGTGTTCTACAGAAAGTAATTTTAAATTTTAAATTTCTTTTAAAAAGAAATCTAGAAAGAGAGTTATAGTATTTTAAAATCAAGAGTTGTGAAAATATTTGACATTATTAATCGTCACTAATAAAAGAGATCTTAATTGAATCTATAAAAGTTGGAGTTTAATAGGATATGTTGTATACAATTTGTATGTTTATATGTATCAAAATAATTTTTTTGAACCAAATGTTTTTAAAAACAAGATCGAACCGGTCGGTTCAATCGGTTGGTCCGGGAACCAGCGATGAATCTGGTTGGGTCAACCTTTTTAAAACCGCTAGTGGGTCAAAACCGGAATAAAATCGCAAAAACTAGATTGAACCGTCCAAAACCATTCGAACCAAATAACCGAAGTTGGTTTTGTTATACCGTCTGGTTCAGAAAAATACATCAAATTGACCATTTTGTAAAAAAACACTTTAAAAATTAATATGTCAATATTAAAACTTAACACGCATTCCCCAATCACAAAAAAGAATTACATTTTTTTACATCCATACAAACTTCTAAGTTTGGTCACATCGTTATAGTTTTTCTTTCAACTACACTCCATCATCATCACGCTGTCTTTTTCAAACATAGTCACAATGTCCTGCATAATGTTAATTTCCATTTAATTCAATATTGTTTGTTGTTGTCAACTTTAACTTGTTTGTCGTAGTTCAACTCGATTTTTTTAATTTAATTTAGTTTATTGTATTCTTTATTTTTGGTATTTTATCTTATTTGATTTAGCTATTCTTAGTTATTTGAACTTTATTTTAGTTATTATCTTCTATTATTTTAATTTTGGTTTGAATTAGCTTAAGTTATTTTATTACAACTTTTTAATTTCTTCAAATTATTCTTAAATGAAGATGAAATGAACTGTGCAACTATGTTGTGTTATTATATATGCTATTGACATTGTCGTATTAAGTTTGTAATTTATTTTTGAAATATTTCTTTTATTAAGTTGTGAACCTATGATTATGTGTGACATATCTATGAATATTAGTTTATTTAATAAACAGTTCAATGTATGTTTAACCGGTTGAATTCATTGAACCTTAAACCAGGAATTTCACGGGTTCGATTTTTAAAACATTGATGAACCTATAAAATTTGGCATTTAATAGGATATGTCACATAAAATTTGTATATTCATATGTATGAAACTATTTTATTTGAGCAACAAATTATTTGATAAAATATAATGTACATAATTTAGTTCAAATTAATATATATTAATTTATTCTATAAGTTAGTCTTATGTTCTTATCCTCTTAATATTAAACACAATAACGTTGAAATAAAAGATAAGATTTCTCATTTGAAATATATTGCCATGTAGTTAAAATTTCCAAAATGGCACAACAAGAAGTAATTAAGGAAATACAATTCATTGATAGAAGAAATCGTTAGGTTTTGTAAAAAATAATTTTAAAAATATTTTTCATAAATAAAAGAATATTTATTAGTAGACAATACATTACTTTTAACAATCATGGGCTTTATGAGTTTAAGAAAAGGTTTTTTATTAAGAACAAAAGTCATTGGATTTTAAACCAATGGTTTAGGCCAAGATATTACATTATGGAAAAATAGTAGAAAAATAAGTTTTAATATATTTTTTTTAATATTTATTAATAAGTATTAGAAGTAATTCATATTTATTAGTTGTACTATTTTCTTAGCCCCTAAGTTTGTTAGAGGGTATTTTAGTATTTTATCCTATTATAGTAACCCTAGTTTTAGCTTATAAATAGGGTGGCAATCATTGTAATTTTTATCATGTTTTGTAGCCGTAATTCTCTTAATAGAATAATTCCATTCATCATTTATTCTACCTTTGCACCAACAATTGGTATCTAGAGCTCCGGTTCAGATTCATTGGGAAACACGGGAAACACGAGTGAACGTGAGGTCTTGTGTGTTTGATTTTGATTCTTAGATTCGTTTGAATCTTGAACAAAATCTGATCAGAATTTTAATTCTGTGGGTTGGGAAACACTGTGTGAGAAATCTGAGTGTACTGTGCAAGGTAGAAAGATGAACGGAAACGGCAACATGAACACCAAACTTCCAGTATTTGACGGTAAAAACTGGAATCGTTGGATGATCCAAATGTGTGTACTGTTCGGTGCTCAAGATGTTCTAGATCTTGTCACTGATGGTTATATTTCGGTAGCAGCAGATGCGACGGATGAACAGAAAAACGCGCAGAAGGAAGTAAGGAAGAAGGATCAGAAAGCATTGTTCTTCATTCATCAATGTGTTGATGTAAATGTGTTTGAGAAGATTGCAGATTCAACGACAACAAAGGCTGCGTGGGACACACTGGTTAGATGTTATGGTGGTGGCGCATCAGTGAAGAAGGTGGAGCTTCAGTCCTTGAGAAAGCAATATGAGAATCTCAACATGAAGAATAATGAGAAAGTTTCTGAATACATCTCTAGAGTGATTCTGATCACTAATGAGATGAAAGCGTGTGGAGAAACTCTTTCTGAAGAAACAATCATGGAGAAGGGATTGAGATCCCTTACCTCTCAATTTGATTACATTGTGGTAGCAATAGAACATTCCAAAGATCTGAGCACCATGAGAATTGAAGAGCTGCAGAGCAGTCTAGAAGCGCAAGAGTTGCGTTTGATTGAGAGAACTTCTGAAAGGGAAGTAGAGCAGCAGGCTCTGAAAGCAACTTCTGATAGGAGGTATCAGAAGCAGTCAGAAGCCAGGAGAAGATCTGATGGTGGTCAGAAGTCAGAAAGCTCAACCTCTGATAGACAAAAGAATGCTCATAAGGGAAAAGAGAAGTATGACAAGAAGAAGATCCAATGTTACTGTTGTAAGAAGTTTGGTCACTTTGCTAGAGACTGTTGGTCAAACAAGGAGAGAAAATCAGAAGAAGCAAATATAGCCAGAAGTTCTGATGACAAATCTGTGCTATTGATGGCATCTGAATCTGATGATATGGATCTGATAGACTGGTGGTATATGGACACTGGCTGTTCAAATCATCTTACTGGAAACAAGAAATGGCTGGTTGACTTTGACTCTGGAAAGAGGACAAAGATCAGATGTGCTGATGACAAATATCTTAATACAGAAGGTATGGGAAATGTCAGAGTGATTCTGAACAATGGGAAAACAGCATTGATTCAGAACGTGTGGTATGTACCTGGCATCAGAAGCAATCTGATGAGTGTGGGACAAATAATTGAGAAAGGTTTTTCAGTTACCATGAAGGACAATCTTCTGAAGCTGTATGACTGCAATCAGAAGTTGATTATGGAGTCAGAACAGGGAAGGAATAGAACATTCAAGGTGAATGTCAGAACTGCAGACTCAGAATGTCTTAGTGCAACAAGTGCTGAGAAGGAGAGTGCGCTGTGGCACAGAAGATTTGGTCATTTGAATTTCAGAAGCTTAAAACATCTGAATTCAAAGAAGTTGGTACATGGAATTCCTGCAATTAAGAAGCCTGAAAAGTCATGCAAAGTTTGCATGGAGGAAAACAACCACGATTGCCATTTGCATCAGAAACTGCTCAAAGAGCAAAACATGCATTGGGAGTTGTACATTCTGATGTGTGTGGTCCATTTCCAGTAGCATCGATTGGAGGGAATAAATACTTTGTGTTATTTGTTAATGAATTCACAAGACTGACATGGGTATCCCTTATTAAGTTTAAACACGAGGTGTTTGATGAATTCAAGAAGTTCAGAATGAAGGCTGAGAATCAGAGTGGTCAGAAGTTGAAGATTCTTAGAACTGACGGTGGAGGTGAGTATAACTCCAAAGAGTTCCAGAAGTTCTGTGAGGAGAATGGAATTGAGCATGAGGTTACTGCTCCTTATACCCCTCAACACAATGGTCTTGCTGAAAGAAGAAACCGCACTTTGCTTGATATGGTGAGAAGCATGCTAAAGGAGAAGAAGCTTCCTCAGAAGCTCTGGGGAGAAGCTGTTGCCACCGCAACGTATGTACTCAACCGATGTCCTACGAAGAAGTTGAAGGAAATAGTTCCAATACAGAAGTGGACTGGAGATAAGCAAAGTGTTAGTCATCTGAAGGTGTTTGGCTCTGTTTGCTATAAACATGTTCCAGAAGCCAGAAGACAGAAGCTGGATGATAGAAGCAAAGTGATGATTCTGATAGGGTACCACAGTACAGGTGCATACAAGCTCTATTGTCCAGAAACTAATAAAATTGAATTCGGCAGAGATGTGATTGTGAAGGAATCAGAAATTTGGAATTGGGATAAGTCTCAATCTGATTCTGATGTTAGAACTTCCGAAGAAAGGTCAGAGTTAAGAATTTCTGAAGTTGGAGTAAACTCTGACGTTGATTCTGATTCTGATAGTGATTCTGACTCTGGAGAAGACTCAGAAGATGAAGTTGACTCTGATGATCCAGACTCTGATGGTAATCCAGATTCTGGTGGCAATTCAGACTCTGGAAATATGCCAGACCCTGAAGATGGTCAAAACTCTAGAGGAAGTCAACTATCTGAAGCTAGAAACTCTGAAGCTCAAGACTCTGAACAAGTTCAGAGACCACAAAGAATCAGAAACATCCCCAAAGATATGCAGAATTTGACATGCTGCAAGACACTGAAGTAGACTCTGAAGGAGAAGTTATTCAGTGTGCCATGTTAGTAGACTCTGAACCCATAAGTATAGAAGAGGCTCTTAAGCAGAAGCTCTGGCTGAAGGCCATGAAAGAAGAACTTGATGCTATAGAAAGAAACAAGACTTGGAAGCTGACAGAACTTCCAAAAGACAAGAAAGCCATCAGCGTCAGATGGGTTTTCAAGCAGAAGTTAAAGCGAGATGGTTCAATTGGCAAACATAAAGCAAGGTTGGTAGCCAGAGGATTTCTACAGAAACCTGGGCTGGATTACTCTGAAGTGTTTGCACCTGTAGCAAGACATGAAACAATCAGAATGGTGATTGCAATAGCTGCTAACAGGAATTGGCCTCTGATGCATTTAGATGTAAAATCTGCATTTCTGAATGGTCCATTAGAAGAAGAAGTTTACGTGTCACAACCTCCTGGATTTGTGAAAAAGAATCAGGAAGGGATGGTGTACAGATTATACAAAGCTCTGTATGGATTGAAACAAGCGCCCAGAGCTTGGAATCAGAAGATTGATTCATTTTTCAAGAAGCAAGGCTTTCAGAAATGTGAGATGGAGTACGGTGTCTATGTTCAGCATACTTTTGAAGGAAATATGACTCTGGTATGTTTATATGTTGATGATATACTGCTGACTGGAAGTTCTGAACAGGAGATAGCCAAGTTCAAGAAAGTTCTGATGAATGAATTCGAAATGACTGATCTAAGCAAAATGACATACTTTCTAGGGATGGAATTCAGATACTCTGAGAAAGGTATTATTTTGCATCAGCTCAAGTATGAATTAGAACTTCTGAAGAGATTTGATCTAAAGAATTGTAAGATTGCTGTCACACCTTCTGATACAAATCAGAAACTGGATTCTGACTCTGATGGAAAGGATGTGGGCGCTACAACCTTCAAACAATTGGTTGGTTCTCTGAGGTATTTGTGCAATACCAGACCTGATATTTGCTATCCAATTGGGATGGTTAGTAGGTTCATGAGTAAACCTAAGTGGTCCCATTATCAAGCTGCTGTCAGGATTCTGAGGTATATCAAGGGAACTCTGAAGTATGGAGTATTATTTCCTTCTGGAAGAAAGGATGAGTCAGAACTTCTGAGTTATTCAATTCTGATTGGTGTGGAGACAGAGTTGACAGAAGAAGTACGTCTGGGTACTTATTCAAATTTCTGGGAGGTCCCATTTCTTGGTGTTCCAAGAAGCAACCTGTTGTGGCGTTGTCAACTTGTGAAGCTGAATACATTGCAGGTGCTGTTACTGCATGCCAAACTGTGTGGATTCTGAATCTATTGCAGGATCTGAAGATTAAAGTAAACAAACCTCTGAAGCTAATGATTGACAACAAGTCTGCAATCAATCTTGCCAGAAACCCAGTGTTGCATGGGAGAAGCAAGCACATTGAGACCAAGTATCATTTTCTGAGACATCAAGTTCAGAGGGGAGTGTTAGAAGTTGTACACTGCAGCACTCAGAAACAGTTGGCAGATGTTCTGACGAAAGCTATCAAGACTGATCAATTTCTCAGATTAAGGGATGGAATTGGTGTTACAAGTTTTGATGGAATATGAATTAAGGGATGGTATTAGAAGTAATTCATATTTATTAGTTGTACTATTTTCTTAGCCCCTAAGTTTGTTAGAGGGTATTTTAGTATTTTATCCTATTATAGTAACCCTAGTTTTAGCTTATAAATAGGGTGGCAATCATTGTAATTTTTATCATGTTTTGTAGCCGTCATTCTCTTAATAGAATAATTCCATTCATCATTTATTCTACCTTTGCACCAACAATAAGAATATCAAATGATGGTTTTTTAACTTTGGAGTATATTTTTTCTCTTATTTTATCAATATTCATATAACAGAGAAAAACTTAAGTGTTGCCCAATATTTTTTTATCAAAATAATACTTAAAAGTTAATATTTTTGTTTACGTTACAGAAAATATAGAAAAATTATTAATCAAATAAGGTAAAAATTATTTATTCTGAATTACTATATAATATATATATATATATATATATATATATATATATATATATATATATATATATAATATATATATATATATATATATAGATTATATATATATATATATATATATATATATATATTATAATTATATTATATATATATATATATTTATATGTTAATAGAAGATCACTTTCGTTCTGATAATATCTTACACATTACTATTTAAAAGCATGACTATTTTCTATTTGAAATATGTTTCCATCTATTTAAATTAACAATAATGATATATAAAAAAAATATCAAATACAATACCTTTATAGATTGAATCATTAAATTTTTATAAAATAAGTTAAAATTAGTTGTTAAAAAATAATTAATTAGTTAAATCTTCCAACAGTGTTTTGTTAGATTTTTGGACAACTTAAAAAGTTTTGTTTCTAATTTTTACGGTTGGATATGAAAGACGTTGTAACCACATAATATAGAAAATATAAATAATATTTTATAACTATTTACAAAAAAATTATATTTTTATTTGTACCATTGGTTAGGGAAGACATTGTAGCCAAAAGATGTAATAAACATATTATATAGACTAAATTCTCTGCATTTGTAGATTAATTATGGGATCTAAATAAAGCAATTTGGAAAATAAAATTTGACTCTTAAAACATATTGAAATAAAATTATCATGTATTTTTATTTTGAGTTTCGTAACTGTTTAATATTTGTGACAAGTTAATAAATGACTAAAAATGTTTTTACTACTAAAAGAGATGTTATTAAACATATTAAAGTTGACATTTCAATGGCTTTTTTACATAGGAATTTAATAGGTTATGTCGTATAAAACTTGTATATTGACATGGTGTTTAATTCTGAACAATATATGTCCCCATCATTATTGGGTATTAATAAAAATTTAAATCCATACAAACTTCTAAGTTTGGTCACATCGTTATAGTTTGGTCACAAAAAGAATTACATTTTTTTACATCCATACAAACTTCTAAGTTGGTCACATCGTTATAGTTTTTCTTTCAACTACACTCCATCATCATCACGCTGTCTTTTTCAAACATAGTCACGATGTCCTGCATAATGTTAATTTCCGTTTAATTCAATATTGTTTGTTGTTGTCAACTTTAACTTGTTTGTCGTAGTTCAACTCGATTTTTTTAATTTAATTTAGTTTATTGTATTCTTTATTTTTGGTATTTTATCTTATTTGATTTAGCTATTCTTAGTTATTTGAACTTTATTTTAGTTATTATCTTCTATTATTTTAATTTTGGTTTGAATTAGCTTAAGTTATTTTATTATAACTTTTAATTTTTGTTCAAATTATTCTTAAATGAAGATTAAATGAACTGTGCAACTCTGTTGTGTTATTATATATGCTATTGACATTGTCGTATTAAGTTTGTAATTTATTTTTGAAATATTTCTTTTATTAAGTTGTGAACCTATGATTATGTGTGACATATCTATGAATATTAGTTTATTTAATAAACAGTTCAACTGTATGTTTAACCGGTTGAATTCATTGAACCTTAAACCAGGAATTTCACGGGTTCGATTTTTAAAACATTGATGAACCTATAAAAGTTGGCATTTAATAGGATATGTCACATAAAATTTGTATATTCATATGTATGAAACTATTTATTTGAGCAACAAATTATCTGATAAAATATAATGTACATAATTTAGTTCAAATTAATATATATTAATTTATTCTATAAGTAAGTCTTATGTTCTTATCCTCTTAATATTAAACACAATAACGTTGAAATAAAAGATAAGATTTCTCATTTGAAATATATTGCCATGTAGTTAAAATTTCCAAAATGGCACAACAAGAAGTAATTAAGGAAATACAATTCATTGATAGAAGAAATCGTTAGGTTTTGTAAAAAATAATTTTAAAAATAATTTTCATAAATAAAAGAATATTTATTAGTAGACAATACATTACTTTTAACAATCATGGACTTTATGAGTTTAAGAAAAAAAAAATTATTAAGAACAAAAGTGATTGGATTTTAAACCAATGGTTTAGGCCAAGATATTACATTATGGAAAATAGTAGAAAAATAAGTTTAATATATTTTTTTTAATATTTATTAATAAGAATATCAAATGATGGTTTTTTAACTTTGGAGTATATTTTTTCTCTTATTTTATCAATATTCATATAACAGAGAGAATAACTTGAGTGTTGCCCAATATTTGTTTATCAAAATAATACTTAAAAGTTATATTTTTTGTTTAAGTTACAGAAAATATAGGAAAATTATTAATCAAATAAGGTAAAAATTATTTATTCTGAATTACTATATATATATATATATATTATATATATAATATATATATAATATATATATATATATATATAATATATTTTTTATTTATTTTATATGTTAAATAGAAGATCACTTTCGTTCTGATAATATCTTACACATTACTATTTAAAAAGCATGACTATTTTATATTTGAAATATGTTTCCATCTATTTAAAATTAACAATAATGATATATAAAAAAAATATCAAATACAATTCCTTTATAGATTGAATCATTAAATTTTTATAAAATAAGTTAAAATTAGTTTTTAAAAAATAATTAATTAGTTAAATCTTCCAACAGTGTTTTGTTAGATTTTTGGACAACTTAAAAAGTTTTGTTTTTAATTTTTACGGTTGGATATGAAAGACGTTGTAACCACATAATATAGAAAATATAAATAATATTTTATAACTATTCACAAAAAAAATTATATTTTTATTTGTACCATTGGTTGGGGAAGACATTGTAGCCAAAAGATGTAATAAACATATTATATAGACTAAATTCTCTGCATTTGTAGATTAATTATGGGATCTAAATAAAGCAATTTGGAAAATAAAATTTGACTCTTAAAACATATTGAGAAATAAAATTATCATGTTTTGTTATTTTGAGTTTCGTAGCTGTTTAATATTTGTGACAATTTAATAAATGACTAAAAAATGTTTTACTACTAAAAGAGATGTTATTAAAACATATTAAAGTTGACATTTCAATGGCTTTTTTACATAGGAATTCAATAGGTTATGTCGTATAAAACTTGTATATTGACATGGTGTTTAATTCTGAACAATAATATGTCCCCATCATTATTGGGTATTAATAAAAATTTAAATCTATCCCAAAAATAGTTTAATATTTGAGAAGTTATATAAATAAAATAATATTTGGAAATTTATGTATTATTCATTGGGTCGATTTAAAAAAAGCATAAAAATAAATTAAAAGATTTAAATTAAAAGATAGAATTTTTAAAATCGGGATAATATCGTATTTCATAATTAAATTATGTCCTTTGGCTCACTTCTTGAAACTATTGTTCTAACTTAATTCCCAAAGTCCTTATAAATAGGCATTTGCAACATGCTTACTTCAACATTAAAAACAAAATGGCATCCTACAAGACTCTCATTTTAACCATTTTGATCATTTGCATTGCTTCAGGCATGGTTGCCGGTAATAATCTAATTATAAAACTCAATTTTTATTGCTTCATATTCATTGTTATGTTTTTATTAAACCATTTGGATGGTAGGATACTATCGAGTATACTAAAAGGAATATGTTTTTGTTTAAGACACAATCTTATGAACACATTTTATATATTATTTCTAATGTAATTGAAATGATAGTTTCAGGAGCAAACGGAAAATTATGCTTCGCATCAAATTTTTGTCCAACTGCATCAGAACAGTGTGACCATTTTTGTAAAGCATCATTGGGCAAACCAAAAGGTGGCTCGTGTTTAGGGGGTGAATGTTGTTGCAATTTGGAAAGTTTGAATATAAAATAAACATTTTCGTTGTTTCTTTGAATACATTTATCTACAAACACTCCATCTGAAATTTACATAATTTTTTTTGAAGTATCAATAATGTAATTTCATTTCAAAACTTTAATTTTATAATTTCTACTTATTAATTGGAATAAAAATTTAATAATTTTCAACACTAAACTTATATTAAATTAATGTATTTACAAATTATTCAATTAATAGTTGTTATGGATTTTATAATTATAGTTATAAAAATAATGAAAAATATAACATGAGTAACTTATAAAAATAATCTACCATACATAAACTTCACATGACAAAATATTTATATTCCTTTAAAGAAAAAAGTGCGGAATTTTGTTTTTATTGAGACTGAGGAAATATAATTAAATTTTTTTTTAATGTATGACATTTTTTATTTTTTAATTTATCAAAAACATTGTTATCTAATGACCGTATATTTTAGCAATAGTTAATAATAAGAAATTCAAATGACATCCGTTGTTTTTGTAAAAATAATAATTAAAAGCTAATATTGGTGTTTAAATTATAATAAAATCTCATCAAATTATTTTATCAAGTGGTTTGGATTATAATAAAATATCTTCAAATTATTTGATCAAATATAGTGAAAATAATATATTTTTAATTAATATATAATTATTTCATTAATAAGTTAGACTGATGTTCTCAATCTCATGTTATTAAACACAATGGAACAACACAAAATATTTTAGGAGACACAATTAATGTATAGATTGAATTATTCAAGTTTAATGAAAATAATTTAAATATAAATTGTTAGAGAGTAACTTAATTTTATTACCTAGAAAATACTCCAATTTACATATGTAGTAGATTATTAAATAATTGTTTTAACTTTCGAGTAGTTTTTATAGGTTATTTTTTACAGATGCGTAGAATTAGAGCAAAACCTATGTGTTGCCAATATTTTTATTAAAATACTACCTAAAAGCCATCTGTAAATATTTTTATTTTATTCTGTAACATTGATTATGAAAGATATTTTATGAAATAAAAATATTATCCAGATTATATGATCTGCACTTGAAGAAGAATTATGGGTTCTACAGAAAGTAATTTTAAATTTAAATTTCTTTTAAAAGAAATCTAGAAAGAGAGTTATAATATTTTAAAATCAAGAGTTGTGAAAATATTTGACATTATTAATTGTCACTAATAAAAGAGATCTTAATTGAATCTATAAAAGTTTGAGTTTAATAGGATATGTTGTATACAATTTGTATGTTTATATGTATCAAAATAATTTTTTTGAACCAAATGTTTTAAAAACAAGATCGAACCGGTCGGTTCAATCGGTTGGTCCGGGAACCAGCGATGAATCTGGTTGGGTCAACCTTTTAAAACCGCTAGTGGGTCAAACCGGAATAAAATTGCAAAAACTAGATTAAACAGTCCAAAACCATTCGAACCAAATAACCGAAGTTGGTTTTGTTATACCGTCTGGTTCAGAAAAATACATCAAATTGACCATTTTTTTAAAAAAACACTTTAAAATTAATATGTCAATATTAAAACTTAACACGCATTCCCCAATCACAAAAAGAATTACATTTTTTACATCCATACAAACTTCTAAGTTTGGTCACATCGTTATAGTTTTTCTTTCAACTACACTCCATCATCATCACGCTGTCTTTTTCAAACATAGTCACGATGTCCTGCATAATGTTAATTTCCGTTTAATTCAATATTGTTTGTTGTTGTCAACTTTAACTTGTTTGTCGTAGTTCAACTCGATTTTTTTAATTTAATTTAGTTTATTGTATTCTTTATTTTTGGTATTTTATCTTATTTGATTTAGCTATTCTTAGTTATTTGAACTTTATTTTAGTTATTATCTTCTATTATTTTAATTTTGGTTTGAATTAGCTTAAGTTATTTTATTATAACTTTTTAATTTGTTCAAATTATTCTTAAATGAAGATGAAATGAACTGTGCAACTATGTTGTGTTATTATATATGCTATTGACATTGTCGTATTAAGTTTGTAATTTATTTTTGAAATATTTATTTTATTAAGTTGTGAACCTATGATTATGTGTGACATATCTATGAATATTAGTTTATTTAATAAACAGTTCAACTGTATGTTTAACCGGTTGAATTCATTGAACCTTAAACCAGGAATTTCACCGGTTCGATTTTTAAAACATTGATGAACCTATAAAAGTTGGCATTTAATAGGATATGTCACATAAAATTTGTATATTCATATGTATGAAACTAATTTATTTGATCAACAAATTATTTGATAAAATATAATGTACAAAATTTATTTCAAATTAATATATATTAATTTATTCTATAAGTTAGTCTTATGTTCTTATCCTCTTAATATTAAACACAATAACGTTGAAATAAAAGATAAGATTTCTCATTTGAAATATATTGCCGTGTAGTTAAAATTTCCCAAATGGCACAACAAGAAGTAATTAAGGAAATACAATTCATTGATAGAAGAAATCGTTAGGTTTTGTAAAAAATAATTTAAAATATTTTTTCATAAATAAAAGAATGTTTATTAGTAGACAATACATTACTTTTAACAATCATGGGCTTTATGAGTTTAAGAAAAGTTGTTTTATTAAGAACAAAAGTGATTGGATTTTAAACCAATGGTTTAGGCCAGATATTACATTATGGAAAAATAGTAGAAAAATAAGTTTATATATTTTTTTTTTAATATTTATTAATAAGATTATCAAATGATGGTTTTTAACTTTGGAGCATATTTTTTCTCTTATTTATCAATATTCATATAACAGAGAAAAACTTAAGTGTTGCCCAATATTTTTGTATCAAAATAATACTTAAAAGTTAATATTTTTGTTTAAGTTACAGAAAATATAGAAAAATTATTAATCAAATAAGGTAAATATTATTTATTTTGAATTACTATATATATATATATATATATAATATATATATATATATCTATATATATTATATATATTGTTTATTTTTTTATATGTTAAATAGAAGATCACTTTCGTTCTGATAATATCTTACACATTAGTATTTAAAAAGCATGACTATTTTCTATTTGAAATATGTTTCCATCTATTTAAAATTAACAATAATGATATATAAAAAAATATCAAATACAATTCCTTTATAGATTGAATCATTAAATTTTTATAAAATAAGTTAAAATTAGTTGTTAAAAAATAATTAATTAGTTAAATCTTCCAACAGTGTTTTGTTAGATTTTTTGGACAACTTAAAAAGTTTTGTTTCTAATTTTTACGGTTGGATATGAAAGACGTTGTAACCATATAATATAGAAAATATAAATAATATTTTGTAACTATTCACAAAAAAAATTATATTTTTATTTGTACCATTGGTTGGGGAAGACATTGTAGCCAAAAGATGTAATAAACATATTATATAGAAATTCCCTGCATTTGTAGATTAATTATGGGATCTAAATAAAGCAATTTGGAAAAAAATTTGACTCTTAAAACATATTGAGAAATAAAATTATCATGTTTTTTATTTTGAGTTTCGTAACTGTTTAATATTTGTGACAATTTAATAAATGACTAAAAATGTTTTACTACTAAAAGAGATGTTATTAAAACATATTAAAGTGACATTTCAATGGCTTTTTTACACAGGAATTTAATAGGTTATGTCGTATAAAACTTGTATATTGACATGGTGTTTAATTCTGAACAATAATATGTCCCCATCATTATTGGGTATTAATAAAAATTTAAATCTATCCCAAAAATAGTTTAATATTTGAGAAGTTATATAAATAAAATAATATTTGGAAATTTTATGTATTATTCATTGGGTCGATTTAAAAAAAGCATAAAAATAAATTAAAAGATTTAAATTAAAAGATAGAATTTTTAAAATCGGGATAATATCGTATTTCATAATTAAATTATGTCCTTTGGCTCACTTCTTGAAACTATTGTTCTAACTTAATTCCCAAAGTCCTTATAAATAGGCATTTGCAACATGCTTACTTCAACATTAAAAAACAAAATGGCATCCTACAAGACTCTCATTTTAACCATTTTGATCATTTGCATTGCTTCAGGCATGGTTGCCGGTAATAATCTAATTATAAGACTCAATTTTTATTGCTTCATATTCATTGTTATGTTTTTATTAAAACATTTGGATGGTAGGATACTATCGAGTATACTAAAAGGAATATGTTTTTGTTTAAGAAAACACAATCTTATGAACACAATTTTATATATTATTTCTAATGTAATTGAAATGATAGT
The DNA here is from genome assembly GCF_024323335.1 of Lathyrus oleraceus. NCBI lineage: Eukaryota > Viridiplantae > Streptophyta > Magnoliopsida > Fabales > Fabaceae > Lathyrus > Lathyrus oleraceus. Next base: position 19,697 of record NW_026113494.1, read on the forward strand.
TTCAGGAGCAAACGGAAAATTATGCTTCGCATCAAATTTTGTCCAACTGCATCAGAACAGTGTGACCATTTTTGTAAAGCATCATTGGGCAACCAAAAGGTGGCTCGTGTTTTAGGGGTGAATGTTGTTGCAATTTGGAAAGTTTGAATATAAATAAACATTTTCGTTGTTTCTTTGAATACATTTATCTACAAACACTCCATCTGAAATTTACATAATTTTTTTTTGAAGTATCAATAATGTATTTCATTTCAAAACTTTAATTTTATAATTTCTACTTATTAATTGGAATAAAAATTTAATAATTTTCAACACTAAACTTATATTAAATTATGTATTTACACAATTATTAATTAATAGTTGTTATGGATTTTATAATTATAGTTATAAAAATAATGAAAAATATAACATGAGTAACTTATAAAAATAATCTACCATACATAAACTTCACATGACAAATTTTATATTCCTTTAAAGAAAAAAGTGCGGAATTTTGTTTTTATTGAGACAGAGGAAATATAATTAAATTTTTTTTAATGTATGACATTTTTTATTTTTAATTTATCAAAAACATTGTTATCTAATGACCGTATATTTTAGCAATAGTTAATAATAAGAAATTCAAATGACATCCGTTGTTTTGTAAAAATAATAATTAAAAGCTAATATTGGTGTTTAAATTATAATAAAATCTCATCAATTATTTTATCAAGTGGTTTGGATTATAATAAAATATCTTCAATTATTTGATCCATATAGTGAAAATATATATTTTTAATTAATATATAATTATTTCATTAATAAGTTAGACTGATGTTCTCAATCTCATGTTATTAACACAATGGAACAACACAAAATATTTTAGGAGACCCAATTAATGTATAGATTGAATTATTCAAGTTTAATGAAAATAATTTAAATATAAATTGTTAGAGAGTAACTTAATATTTATTACCTAAAAATACTCCAATTTACATATGTAGTAGATTATTAAATAATTTGTTTTAACTTTCGAGTAGTTTTTATAGGTTATTTTTACAGATGTGTAGAATTAGAGCAAAACCTATGTGTTGCCAATATT
>NW_026113495.1:0-20751 GCF_024323335.1 Lathyrus oleraceus
TTGCGACGACCATATTTTTGTTCTTGTAGGGTTTTATCAATTTTTTCATTTAAAAAATAAACTTCTGTGATGACTCTGTTGTATTTCAAGCGTTCGTGCGCTCGAGTATTTTTTTTGCACTGCGACACACCATCCCCATTTTCTTCAATTATCTTTTCCTTTGTCGATCTTTGAAGAGTATTATTGCATTTTCTTGAAGAACTTGCTTGCAAAACGCTTGCTCACTCGCCTTCTTTGAGTATCTGGTTCATCTCAAGTCATGAGCTTCAAGGGTGCTTGCAATTCTTCAAACTTCATGTCAGACAAGTCTTTAGACTCTTTATGACCATACTATATGATCAAAATTGGAAGGTAGGCTCTTAAAACCTTTTCCAACCGTTGCAGTTTATTATATTCTCTCCACACGATCTCATTTGATTGGTCAACAACACCAATCTTGAAAAGAATTATGCAATTGCTTCATCATTATTTACTTGTGTGTTCTCGTATTGTTTTCACAAAGATTGCAACTTGACTTTCTTCAACTTCTCATATTCTCCGTACAATTTCTTTGGAAAGGTAAATTGATTGAGAATTGATTGGAGGTTATTTTGCATTTTCTATCTATGTAAGCTAAGGAATGCTCTAAATACCAATTTGTTGTTTGTTACTTAATTTTCAAGTAATTTTCAAATCGATGAATTAAAAAGATCAAAAGCAAAATTGAGATCGAGAATGTCATTAAATGAACTAGAGATCAATTTAAGAGAAAATGATATATCTATAGTTAGAAAGCTTGCAACAAACTAACTAACCAAGACATAAAATAATTATGTAATATATAATAATATCACTAATAAATCCCATATAATTGACAAAAGAAAAGTAAGTTCAAAAGAATGTACTAGTATTAAGAAAAATCCTTGGACATAAAAAAGTTAATTATTAACCCTTTGCATAAAGTTATTTGATCTTGTTTTGTAATTAACAAAGTAGTTCAATTGATAATTAATTTTCTAAGAATTTTATATTCCTCGATTGGTAATTAAATGGAGATTATATTTTCTCCAATGAAAATTGAAATCTAACATGACTGTGTCAAGGTAAACACAAACTCAAAGCTTTGTAATTTGATTCAGTAGTGACAAAATAATTTTGTTTTAAAAACTAGGAGGAGATTTGTCCTTCTCAAAGAATTCATCAAGATGATTCAATTTATATACATGTTTATTATTTATTTGAATTACTCTTTTATCTGTGAATATTATATTTAATAATTTTTTTAGAACCGATTTATCTTATTACATCAGAATCTAATATTACTCATCCAACCTTTTGAGATGTTATCGTTTTGTTTGTTAAACTTTTATTCAAGAAGTTAGTGTGATTTCTCTTATTCTTGAGTTTTTTTACAAGTCCTTTCTTTGTGAAAACAAAAGCAAAGAAAACCCCACATATTTTTTTTTCTTCATAATATTTCATAGTAGTATTAGTACTAGTTGCAATCCAATAACACTTCCCAAAAGCATGTGAGTGATGTTCTAGGAAATAGCCCCTATTTCATAGTAACAGAGAGATAACATTGGTCGGAGGATCGGCAACGAGGAGCATGCTACCTTTTTGACTGATCACTAGGAGTAGGTGTCTATGAGTAGAGTATAATTAGGACGTTGATGGCTAATCTCCAAGATAAGCCATATCCTTGTGAATCCACTAAGAACCCAAATTCAGATTAGTATTTTTCATCTTATCCATTAAATTGCTTCTTACACTTTATTAGCCAATACATTAACTGCAGTCTTCTGTAACAACTTTTAATTTTTTTTGTGGACTAAAATATAGTTACACATAAACAGTTGATGAGTTAGTAATCCACTACACCGACACCACACATGATACTTTTAATTATTATTATATGAGTGTTGGATCAAAGTGCCAATCACCTAATCAAAGGTCATAAACACAGTAGTAAAGTCCTTTGATCAAGTCCCAAAACAAATGGCCCAAAATAGTTATGAATCAACAACTAGAGTTTCAGTTAAACCAATCAAGAAACAACTCAACGTTGAGCCTCCCTAATTAGGGTTTCATGCTCAATCCAAAGTCAATATGCAAACCACAAGATATATGATCCCAAACAAACAATAAATCCTCTAAGCAAATAGTCCACATATGGCAAATCCAAGAAACTAGGGTTTCATGACTTGACCCAAATTGATTGCAACATACCAATCCCTAGGGCTTGATTCTCAAGCAAACCCTACGCATTGCTATATAAATAACTACAAATTTTGAATCCATGATGATTATTTGCAAGTATTAATATGAATGAATGATGTACAGTATTTGGTATGAATGTGTGCAGATGAATCACACTCCAAAAGTCAGATGAAAAAGTGAAAAGACGAGGACAAATTTTGGGGTATGACACTAGAAGGCGACCTAAACATCGTTAACTAAAATCAACCAACAAAACTCACTCATTTCTACAAAGAACTACGTAGCTTTGTGTTCCCCATCGTGCTTGGGGATACATAGAAGCAAGACTCGTAATCTGTTTAAACACCCTAATAAAAAACTTATTTCTAGTCCTTCATTTCTTTTTATAAACACATAATAATATTTGAAGAAAATAAGTAACATAAGCTAACATTCATATTCACAAAACTAACTAAAAGGTTCCCGTTAAGTATAACAGATGTGAGGGGTGCTAATACATTCCCGTCATATAACTGACTTTCGAACCCGAATTTGATTGCGACGACCATATTTTTGTTCTTGTAGGGTTTTATCAATTTTTTCCATTTAAAAAATAAACTTCTGTGATGACTCTATTGTATTTCAAGCGTTCGTGCGCTCGAGTATTTTTTTTGCACCGCGACGCACCATCCCATTTTTTCTTCAATTTATCTTTTCCTTTGTCGATCTTTGAAGAGTATTATTGCATTTTCTTGAAGAACTTAGCTTGCACGACTTGCTCACTCGCCTTCTTTGAGTATCTGGTTCAATCTCAAGTCATGAGCTTCAAGGGGTGCTTGCAATTCTTCAAACTTCATGTCAGACAAGTCTTTAGACTCTTTAATGACCAAACTATATGATCAAAATTGGAAGGTAAGGCTCTTAAAACCTTTTCCCACCGTCTGCAGTTTATTATATTCTCTCCACACGATCTCATTTGATTGGTCAACAACACCAATCTTGAAAAGAATTATGCAATTGCTTCATCATTATTTACTTGTGTGTTCTCGTATTGTTTTCACAAAGATTGCAACTTGACTTTCTTCAACTTCTCATATTCTCCGTACAATTTCTTTGGAAATGGTAAATTGATTGAGAATTGATTAAAGGTTATGTTTGCATTTTCTATCTATGTAAGCTAAGGAATGCTCTAAATACCAATTTGTTTTGTTACTTAATTTTCAAGTAATTTTCAAATCGATGAATTAAAAGATCAAAAGCAAATTGAGATCGAGAATTGTCATTAAATGAACTAAGAGATCAATTGGTAAGAGAAATGATATATCTATAGTTAGAAAGCTTGCAACAAACTAACTAACCAAGACAGTAAAATAATTATGTAATATATAATAATATCACTAATAAATCCCATATAATTGACAAAAGAAAAAAGTAAGTTCAAAAGAATGTACTAGTATTAAGAAAAATCCTTGGACATAAAAAAGTTAATTATTAACCCTTTGCATCAAAGTTATTTGATCTTGTTTTGTAAATTAACAAAGTAGTTCAATTGATAATTAATTTTCTAAGAATTTTTATTCCTCGATTGGTAATTAAATGGAGAATTATATTTTCTCCAATGAAATTTGAAATCTTAACATGACTGTGTCAAGGTAAAACACAAACTCAAAGCTTTGTAATTTGATTCAGTAGTGACAAAATATATTCTGTTTTAAAACTAGGAGGAGATTTGTCCTTCTCAAAGAATTCATCAAGATGATTCAATTTTATATACATGTTTATTATTTATTTGAATTACTCTTTTATCTTGTGAATATTATATTTAATAATTTTTTTAGAAACCGATTTATCTTATACATCAGAATCTAATATTACTCATCCAACCTTTTGAGATGTTATCGTTTTGTTTGTTAAACTTTTATTCAAGAAGTTAGTGTGATTTCTCTTATTCTTGAGTTTTTTTACAAGTCCTTTCTTTTGTGAAAACAAAAGCAAAGAAAACCCCACATATTTTTTTTCTTCATAATATTTCATAGTAGTATTAGTACTAGTTGCAATCCCAATAACACTTCCCAAAAGCATGTGAGTGATGTTCTAGGAAATAGCCCCTATTTCATAGTAACAGAGAGATAACATTGGTCGGAGGATCGGCAACGAGGAGCATGCTACCTTTTTGACTGATCACTAGGAGTAGGTGTCTATGAGTAGAGTATAATTAGGACGTTGATGGCTAATCTCCAAGATAAGCCATATCCTTTGTGAATCCACTAAGAACCCAAATTCAGATTAGTATTTTTCATCTTATCCATTAAATTGCTTCTTACACTTTATTAGCCAATACATTAACTGCAGTCTTCTGTAACAACTTTTAATTTTTTTTGTGGACTAAAATATAGTTACACATAAACAGTTGGATGAGTTAGTAATCCACTACACCGACACCACACATGATACTTTTAATTATTATTATATGAGTGTTGGATCAAAGTGCCAATCACCTAATCAAAGGTCATAAACACAGTAGTAAAGTCCTTTGATCAAGTCCCAAAACAAATGGCCCAAAATAGTTATGAATCAACAACTAGAGTTTCAGTTAAACCAATATCAAGAAACAACTCAACGTTGAGCCTCCCTAATTAGGGTTTCATGCTCAATCCAAAGTCAATATGCAAACCACAAGATATATGATCCCAAACAAACAATAAATCCTCTAAGCAAATAGTCCACATATGGCATAATCCATGAAACTAGGGTTTCATGACTTGACCCAAATTGATTGCAACATACCAATCCCTAGGGCTTGATTCTCAAGCAAACCCTACGCATTGCTAGTATATAAATAACTAAAAATTTTGAATCCATGATGATTATTTGCAAGTATTAATATGAATGAATGATGTACATGTATTTGGTATGAATGTGTGCAGATGAATCACACTCCAAAAGTCAGATGAAAAAGTGAAAAGACGAGGACAAATTTTGGGGATTGACACTAGAAGGCGACCTAAACATCGTTAACTAAAATCAACCAACAAACACTCATTTTCTACAAAGAACTACGTAGCTTTGTGTTCCCCATCGTGCTTGGGGATACATAGAAGCAAGACTCGTAATCTTTTTAAAACACCCTAATAAAAAACTTATTTCTAGTCCTTCATTTCTTTTTATAAACACATAATAATATTTGAAGAAAATAAGTAACATAAGCTAACATTCATATTCACAAAACTAACTAAAAGGTTCCCGTTAAGTATAACAGATGTGAGGGGTGCTAATACATTCCCGTCATATAACTGACTTTCGAACCCGAATTTGATTGCGACGACCATATTTTTGTTCTTGTAGGGTTTTATCGATTTTTCCATTTAAAAAATAAACTTCTGTGATGACTCTATTGTATTTCAAGCGTTCGTGCGCTCGAGTATTTTTTTGCACCGCGACGCACCATCCCATATTTTCTTCAATTTATCTTTTCCTTTGTCGATCTTTGAAGAGTATTATTGCATTTTCTTGAAGAACTTAGCTTGCACGACTTGCTCACTCGCCTTCTTTGAGTATCTGGTTCAATCTCAAGTCATGAGCTTCAAGGGGTGCTTGCAATTCTTCAAACTTCATGTCAGACAAGTCTTTAGACTCTTTAATGACCACAACTATATGATCAAAATTGGAAGGTAAGGCTCTTAAAACCTTTTCCACCGTCTGCAGTTTATTATATTCTCTCCACACGATCTCATTTGATTGGTCAACAACACCAATCTTGAAAAGAATTATGCAATTGCTTCATCATTATTTACTTGTGTGTTCTCGTATTGTTTTCACAAAGATTGCAACTTGACTTTCTTCACTTCTCATATTCTCTCGTACAATTTCTTTGGAAAATGGTAAATTGATTGAGAATTGATTAAAGGTTATGTTTCCATTTTCTATCGATGTAAGCTAAGGAATGCTCTAAATACCAATTTGTTTTGTTACTTAATTTTCAGTAATTTTCAAATCGATGAATTAAAAGATCAAAAGCAAAATTGAGATCGAGAATTGTCATTAAATGAACTAAGAGATCAATTGGTAAGAGAAATGATATATCTATAGTTAGAAAGCTTGCAACAAACTAACTAACCAAGACAGTAAAATAATTATGTAATATATAATAATATCACTAATAAATCCCATATAATTGACAAAAGAAAAAAGTAAGTTCAAAAGAATGTACTAGTATTAAGAAAAATCCTTGGACATAAAAAAGTTAATTATTAACCCTTTGCATCAAAGTTATTTGATCTTGTTTTGTAAATTAACAAAGTAGTTCAATTGATAATTAATTCTCTAAGAATTTTACATTCCTCGATTGGTAATTAAATGGAGAATTTTATTTTCTCCAATGAAATTTGAAATCTTAACATGACTGTGTCAAGGTAAAACACAATCTCAAAGCTTTGTAATTTGATTAAGTAGTGACAACAATATTTTGTTTTAAAAAAACTAGGAGGAGATTTGTCCTTCTCAAAGAATTCATCAAGATGATTCAATTTTATATACATGTTTATTATTTATTTGAATTACTCTTTTATCTTGTGAATATTATATTTAATAATTTTTTTAGAAACCGATTTATCTTTATTACATCAGAATCTAATATTACTCATCCAACTTTTGAGATGTTATCGTTTTGTTTGTTAAACTTTTATTCAAGAAGTTAGTGTGATTTCTCTTATTGTCTTGAGTTTTTTTTAAAGTCCTTTCTTTTGAAAACAAAAGCAAAGAAAACCCCACATTTTTTTTTTTCTTCATAATATTTCATAGTAGTATTAGTACTAGTTGCAATCCCAATAACATTTCCCAAAAGCATGTGAGTGATGTTCTAGGAAATAGCCCCTATTTCATAGTAACAGAGAGATAAAATTGGTCGGAGGATCGACAACGAGGAGCATGCTACCTTTTTGACTGATCACTAGGAGTAGGTGTCTATGAGTAGAGTAGAATTAGGACGTTGATGGCTAATCTCCAAGATAAGCCATATCCTTTGTGAATCCACTAAGAACCCAAATTCAGATTAGTATTTTTCATCTTATCCCTTAAATTGCTTCTTACACTTTATTAGCCAATACATTAACTGCAGTCTTCTGTAACAACTTTTAATTTTTGTGTGGACTAAAATATAGTTACACATAAACAGTTGATGAGTTAGTAATCCACTACATCGGCACCACACATGATACTTTTAATTATTATTATATGAGTGTTGGATCAAAGTGCCAATCACCTAATCAAAGGTCATAAACCAAGTAGTAAAGTCCTTTGATCAAGTCCCAAAACAAATGGCCCAAAATAGTTATGAATCAACAACTAGAGTTTCAGTTAAACTAAGATCAAGAAACAACTCAACGTTGAGCCTCCCTAATTAGGGTTTCATGCTCAATCCAAAGTCAATATGCAAACCATAAGATATATGATCCCAAATAAACAATAAGTCTTGTAAGCAAATAGTCCACATATGACATAATCCAAGAAACTAGGGTTTCATGACTTGACCCAAATTGATTGCAACATACCAATCCCTAGGGCTTGATTCTCAAGCAAACCCTACGCATTGCTAGGTATAAATAACTACAAATTTTGAATCCATGATGATGATTTTTGCAAGTATTAATATGAATGAATGATGTACATGTATTTGGTATGAATGTGTGCAGATGAATCACACTCCAAAAGTCAGATGAAAAAGTGAAAAGACGAGGACAAATTTTGGGGTATGACACTAGAAGGCGACCTAAACATCGTTAACTAAAATCAACCAACAAACACTCATTTTCTACAAAGAACTACGTAGCTTTGTGTTCCCCATCGTGCTTGGGGATACATAGAAGCAAGACTCGTAATCTTTTTAAACACCCTAATAAAAAACTTATTTCTAGTCCTTCATTTTTTTTATAAACACATAATAATATTTGAAGAAAATAAGTAACATAAGCTAACATTCATATTCACAAAACTAACTAAAAGGTTCCCGTTAAGTATAACAGATATGAGGGGTGCTATACATTCCCGTCATATAACTGACTTTCGAACCCGAATTTGATTGCGACGACCATATTTTTGTTCTTGTAGGGTTTTATCGATTTTTTCCATTTAAAAAATAAACTTCTGTGATGACTCTATTGTATTTCAAGCGTTCGTGCGCTCGAGTATTTTTTTTTGCACCGCGACACACCATCCCATATTTTCTTCAATTTATCTTTTCCTTTGTCGATCTTTGAAGAGTATTATTGCATTTTCTTGAAGAACTTAGCTTGCACGACTGCTCACTCGCCTTCTTTGAGTATCTGGTTCAATCTCAAGTCATGAGCTTCAAGGGGTGCTTGCAATTCTTCAAACTTCATGTCAGACAAGTCTTTAGACTCTTTAATGACCACAACTATATGATCAAAATTGGAAGGTAAGGCTCTTAAAAACCTTTTCCACCGTCTGCAGTTTATTATATTCTCTCCACACGATCTCATTTGATTGGTCAACAACACCAATCTTGAAAAGAATTATGCAATTGCTTCATCATTATTTACTTGTGTGTGTTCTCGTATTGTTTTCACAAAGATTGCAACTTGACTTTCTTCAACTTCTCATATTCTCTGTACAATTTCTTTGGAAAATGGTAAATTGATTGAGAATTGATTAAAGGTTATGTTTCCATTTTCTATCGATGTAAGCTAAGGAATGCTCTAAATACCAATTTGTTTTGTTACTTAATTTTCAAGTAATTTTCAAATCGATGAATTAAAAGATCAAAAGCAAAATTGAGATCGAGAATTGTCATTAAATGAACTAAGAGATCAATTGGTAAGAGAAATGATATATCTATAGTTAGAAAGCTTGCAACAAACTAACTAACCAAGACAGTAAAATAATTATGTAATATATAATAATATCACTAATAAATCCCATATAATTGACAAAAGAAAAAAGTAAGTTCAAAAGAATGTACTAGTATTAAGAAAAATCCTTGGACATAAAAAGTTAATTATTAACCCTTTGCATCAAAGTTATTTGATCTTGTTTTGTAAATTAACAAAGTAGTTCAATTGATAATTAATTCTCTAAGAATTTTACATTCCTCGATTGGTAATTAAATGGAGAATTATATTTTCTCCAATGAAAATGAAATCTTAACATGACTGTGTCAAGGTAAAACACAAACTCAAAACTTTGTAATTTGATTCAGTAGTGACAACAATATTTGTTTTAAAAACTAGGAGGAGATTTGTCCTTCTCAAAGAATTCCTCAAGATGATTCAATTTTATATACATGTTTATTATTTATTTGAATTACTCTTTTATCTTGTGATTATATTTAATAATTTTTTTAGAAACCGATTTATCTTATTACATTAGAATCTAATATTATTCATCCAATCTTTTGAGATGTTATTGTTTTGTTTGTTAAACTTTTATTCAAGAAGTTAGTGTGATTTCTCTTATTCTTGAGTTTTTTACAAATCCTTTCTTCTGTGAAAACAAAAGCAAAGAAACCCCACATATTTTTTTTTTTCATAATATTTCATAGTAGTATTAGTACTAGTTGCAATCCCAATAACATTTCCCAAAAGCATGTGAGTGATGTTCTAGCAAATAGCCCCTATTTCATAGTAACAGATAACATTGGTGGGAGGATCGACAACGAGAAACATGCTACCTTTTTGACTGATCACTAGGAGTAGGTGTCTAAGAGTAGAATAAATTAGGAAGTTGATGGCTAATCCCAAGATAAGCCATATCCTTTGTGAATCCACTAACAACCCAACTCATATTAGTATTTTTCATCTTATCCCTTAAATTGATTCTTACCCTTTATTAGCCAATACATTAACTGCAGTCTTCTGTAACAACTTTTAATTTTTTTTTGGACTAAAATATAGTTACATATAAACAGTTGAAGAGTTAGTAATCCACTACACCGGCACCACACATGATACCGAATTCTTAATGCGCCACGTCAACGAATAAAACGATGCATCACCATACATAATAAACACTACGATTGAATTCTCACGATTTGCAACTGCGAATTTACTTTACAACCTAAACCCATTCGCACTGGAAAATTACTCTATACAATTCTTTTTTCCTCCATCACAAATTCGCAGTGAAGAAGAACGCACAATTGAAAGAGTGAGAGGCTTGTGAACGATACTCAATTACGGTTACAAAAGAAATTTTGATTTGAAACGCAACCGCGATAATAATCTTCGTTTTCAGTTTTGGATCCGATCGACAACGATGCTGTCGAATCATATCCAAAACGGAATTGAAACGGCGAGGCTCGCTTGGTCACGGATTCCGAACTCCGATGAGTCACAGTTCGTTGATGACGGCGTTGTTCTCCCTTAAGAAGAACGATGGAAGCGCTGTCGAGAGTCTTGACTATGAAGTCATAGAGAATTTTGCTTATCGGGAAGAACAGGTTTTATTTTATTTTATGTTTTAGATTTTTTTTTGAAGTAATTAGTTATTAATTGTTCTGCAATTAATGATGAAATGGTATTGGACTATGCATTGAGATTTTTAGGCGCATAGAAGAAGGAAGCTGTATGTGAGTTACTTGCTGGTAGTGAAATGGTTCTTTGCGTTGCTCATTGGCATTTGTAAGTTCTAGAATTGTTACTATTATCTTAGCTTTGGGAGTTCGGTTTAAATGCTAAGTTGCTCTTTACTTTCACTTTTGTGCTTATTGATTTTTAATTGTGATGGTTTGATTATTACATACTACTTACACTTTTTGAAAGTAGAAGCACATTTGTATTGGGTCGGGTTGGCTGTTTGTATAGATATTATTGTATCAGAGTTAATAGGGAGGTCATAAAATGCTTTCAGCTGCAATTTTTTGTTATTTATCGAGGCTCGTTTCTTTACTAAATTTCCATGGCTGCAAATTTAATAGTTTTTGTTTGAAGTTTTTGATTTTACTGAACACATGTATGATTCACACCTCATCTCTAGTAGCTCTTTACTATTTCAAAAGTTTTTATTTAAACCCATTTTTCCCTTTATTGTTTGCAGGTACTGGATTTGCTGCTGTTTTCATCAATATTCTGTTGAAAATTTTGCTGGCTGGAAATACTCGCTGACATTTATAATTCAGAAATCATATGTCGCTGGCTTTTCGTATATGTTTCGATCAACTTGGTTTTAGTTTACTCTTCTGTATGTATCATCACATTTTCACCAGCAGCTGCTGGCTCGGGTATTCCTGAAATCAAGGGTTACTTAAATGGTGAGATAAACTCTTCAGAGTGTTTCTGGGTTTATGTTGAATGCTGATCCAGCTTATCCAAAAGTCCCATGTTCACCAAGAGTGCTGATTCTCATTATGTTCAGGCGTTGATACTCACGGAATCCTTCTTTTCAGAACTTTGATTGGAAAGGTGTGATGGGTTGCATATTCTTAAAAGCTGGTTGGGAGGTAGCTTATTTTAGAATTTGCCTCGCTGCTAATCGCAAGATCTTATGTGTTACAGGTATTTGGAAGCATTGGTTCAGTGGGGGGAGGCCTCGCCTTGGGCAAAGAAGGTCCTCTGGTCCATACTGGTGCTTGTATTGCTTCTTTGCTTGGACAAGTAAGGACTTAATACACTATATACTAGTACATGTATTGTAAGTTTAAGTTGTCTAGTCAAATAACAGATGCATTAGACCTTACAAATATCAAATAAAATGAAATGAGTCTAAATACCGGTATCACTACCATCTACTTGTCTTATATATTTTAATCAATCATTTATATGAATTGTTCTTTTTTACTTAGCATATGCACATCCTTCCTTGGTGCATTACCATGTAGTGTGAGAAAATAAGGTAAATGTCCACCAAGGGGGTCAACTTTAGGCCTATATATTCGTTCTAGATGTGCTTATTGATACACCTAAGGGATGGTGCGTGGACTATTTTTCTCTTGCGGGTGATGTTGTCTTGGTTGGCGAGTGTATACAAGAAGGAAAATGCGGGCACAAGTTAAGGAAACCATATAGAATGTTGTGTTGGAAAATGGTGCATTCAGTTTTTTTATTATTATTATTATTATTATTATTGTTTTTTAAAATTTCAAACTTGTTATTTCCAATACAAAACTTCTACTTGTGTAACCTCTTCTACTAGCATGGTCCATAAAAGAAATATATAGATAGTTAGAGATATAGATAAAGCCCTAGAGAGTAGAGACACGTGACTGTTGTCTAAGCAGGACTAGATAGAGTAAGTGGAATGTAAATGAGTAAGAGGCACACAAGTTCTAACCTAGATGTGAAAATCAAAGGACATAGAACACCACGACTCTCCTAAAGATGAAAGTGCTATCATGGAGAAGTTGTTACACAAGATAAGATGAGATCAAGACTATAATTGTTAGGAAAATCTGTGTACCCTCTGTTGCAGAAAAAGGTGGTAGAGTCTGTTTTAGATGGATTGAATATGTGAATAAGATCATAGAAGCATTGGTGGAGATTTGACCAGTGGACGGTAGTCAATAGTCAATATCGTATAGTTGTAGACTAGAAAGAGACAAGAAACTTCACGAAATCATCATGAGATTTATTGGTAAAAATCTATACATGATAATGAATCATGACATCGTTTATATAGAATAAGGCTTGCTTGTTGCTGCTACTGTTGGTTTGGTGCATTACCATTGACTATCCATTTCTCTGTAAGAACGATAAACACATCCAACTGGCCTGATTTCAGCCTGAAATTAGTGGTGGAACCAACCTGGTTTCAATCCAAGTAGTGATTGGGCTGGCCCAATATCATCTTGATAGTATTAGGGAATTGCTTATTCCACCCCCTAAGTGGTGGAAAAACACCCTAAATAATTCCGAAAACGCCCTTAAGAATCCGGAAGTGCATTTCGGGACGCGCCGTTGTCACACCAAAACACGTCCTAAGTGAAACTCACCCCATTTTTTTCCCCAAAATTTTGTCCGGAGATGCATTTCCGGATTCATCTTATATCCATTCACACTAAATCCAACCGTAAATGAGTCGCACCCTCATTTTGTAAAAAAAAAGGTCCGGAAATATACTTCCGTAAGAATACAAAAATAGCAGGGGGTGGAATATGGGATCTATGTTTAAAATTGATTTGGTGAGACCATTGCAGCGGCTACGTGTTGAAGCAAAAGGGGGTATAGTAACTCTATAAACGTCAAATCATAGTTGGAACTTTAGAAGGAGCTAAGAGATTGAAGATCTAGATGGATTTGCATTAAGATTTGTGAATAAGATAGCAGCATCCATGAGTGCCAATTAAAAGCATAGCAGCATCCATGAGTGCCAATTAAAAGGATTGCTCTTAAAAGAAAACAAAAATAATTATTAATAATCACCAGACCTTTCTGATCATCGATTAGTCAGTTTATATGTTGTTGATTAATTTGTTAAACTTTGTTAATTTGTAATCTTTGTAGGCCTGTCTATACTTTGATTCCACAGAATTGTTAAATAATGGCGAGCAAGCTAATGACTAAGCTTCCTGATATAACACGCACTGGTTGTTTACGGAAATACATTTCTGGATTTATTCCGGAAGTGTATTTCCGGACTATTTTTTTTTTTTGACAAAACGAGGGTTTGGTTCACTTACGCATGAATTTGGTGTATTTGGGGTGCGTCCGGAAGTGCATTTTCGGATTCTAGGGGTAGTTTTGACTTTTCACTAGGGTGGAGAAGCAATACTTAGGGTGACTTAAGCAACCCCCAAGTATTAGATGGTTGGGCTGATTCAAGTCCAAAGTTAACGAGTGGGCCAGCCCAATATAAGCTTGATCCCATGTAGGAAGTAGTTTGATTCTTCATAGTTATGCCTCATCAGTGTGAGAAATTTTCAAATATTTAATGCACTTTTCCCATGGCTAGGTTCATTTCCGGTTTAATAATTGTATTGCACAGGCGAGGTACTGAGTTCTGTGTTGTCTGCATGTATGTTTATAAAAAAAATATCCATATTTTGATATGGTGGTGATAACATCTATCATCTCAAATTTGTTTCTTAAATTGATCCCTGTGTATTTTATTGTATATGCGTGTATGCAAGTAACTGAATAATATTTATTGTCATGTCTTGATCAGGGTGGGTCCACTAAGTATCATCTAAATTCAAGGTGGTTTAATGTATTCAAAAGTGATCGGGATCGCCGTGATCTTGTAAGCCACCACAACTCTACTCTTTAATTTACTAGTTCCCAAAGTAGAGCTGAGAATGTACTATGTTACATTTTATTCCACAATTCTCCCCTCCGCATCACCAAAACGGAAACCTCCATCTCTTCAATGTTCCTCTCAAACCCTAAATGGGGATGAAGAAAATGCTCATTTTTTATTCTATTGATGTCTTGAAAAGGTAACTTGTGGGTGTGCAGCTGGAGTTGCTGCTGCATTTAGAGCTCCAGTCGGTGGCGTATTGTTTGCATTGGAAGAGGTTACATCCTGGTAAGAATTTTTAATTCTTGAACAAATAACTGTTTGCTTAGAATCCTGTGCAGTAAATAGTATGTGTCTGTTTTATTTCTATTTATTTATTTATGTGCAATATTGTTTATGTTTTCTGTGCTGTTAAAGGTGGAGGAGTCAACTAATGTGGCGTGTCTTTTTCACTTCTGCTATTGTGGCTGTTGTGGTGCGAACTGCGATGGGGTGGTGTAGTAAGAGCGGAAAATGTGGACATTTTGGATCAGGAGGGTTCATAATATGGGATGTATCAGAGTTAAGATCTGAGCTATCACCTTTTTTACTATCAGTTCGGTATTAAGTCTTTGTTTTCTTCTATTCCTCTTCCTAACTGGTTGTATTTTCAGTGGTCAAGAGGATTATTCGTTTGCAGAGTTATTCCCAATGGCTATTATTGGGGTATTGGAGGTCTACTAGGTAGGAATTCTGTCTTTATCTCACACTTAGTTTGCGTAATAATGGGTTTTAGCTGGGTTTGGTTCGTTTTGTTAATTTTGTGTCAATAATTTGCAGGAGCTTTATTTAACCAGCTTACACTTTATATTACTACTTGGCGTCGAAATCATCTTCACAAGAAAGGGAACCGAGTCAAGGTATATTGTTGATTTTGATCCTATTGTTTTCCGACTTTATTTCTGTTAAATGAAAAAAATCAAGAGGGTGGAAAAGAAACTAAGAAAAAAAAAGTCAAAAGATTAAAGAACCAAAGGAAGTGAAGAAATCTTTGTTCATTATATTAATGTTTATTCTTTTTGTAGTGCTTTTTCCTCTCTCACTTGTCTGTATATATTTGTACGTTTCACACCTCCACTGTACTGCAGATTATTGAAGCATGCCTTGTCTCTCTTCTAACATCAGTTATTTCATTTGGCTTGCCGCTTCTAAGAAAATGCAGTCCGTGCCCTGAACCTGATCCTACATCTGGTATTGAATGTCCACGACCTCCTGGAATGTATGGGAATTATGTTAATGTAAGACCAATGGTTTTATTTTATACTCTTTCCTTCATGTACCTCATTTCTTCATAATCAAACTTTTAAAATCTGTACTGAATTTCAATTATCTCTGCCCTATATATATTCGTGTATTTTATGCTACTCAATGAACTTTTAGGTTTATTTACTTATTTTTTATATTTGTTCCTTTTTCAGTTCTATTGTAGCAAAGACAACGAATACAACGATCTTGCTACTATTTTCTTCAATACACAGTCTTGAAAGAACTGGAATTCCTAGTTTGTTTTTCTTTTTTTGTTACACTACTTTAAGTTACTTCTATGTTGTTTCAGGATGATGCCATAAGGAATTTGTTCAGTGCAAAAACAATAAACGAGTACAGTTCCCAAAGTTTGTTAACCTTTTTGGTATTACATTCTTGCTTACTGTTTCAGACTTGCATACATCATACATTTGTGTAGTGGCTTTCTTTGTTATGGTTATCATAGAGCTTTAGACAGTGTTTGCTTGTTTTGCATAATCCAGCTTGCATGTAAATTTGTAATTCAAATGCAGTCGGGCATGGGGTGGGGAAGATCATAAAGCAACAACAGAATGAAATTAAAAATATTTACGAGGGTTCTTTCAAAAAAGCAAGAAAAATCTATTTTCTTACAAGTCTGGTGCTACAAATAGGCATTTTTTGTACTTGTGGAGGCCATGCACATTGAAGTGACTAATGGAATTACAGTTAATTTATCTTTATGTTTCCATGTGGATAAAGTTAGCTCTAATTATGATGCTTTAAATGTTTATACAGTGATTATCATCTCTTTTATCTGGCAGGTCATGTTTTATGGTTTAGCAGTTGTCACGTTTGGTACTGCCGTGCCGGCTGGTCAATTTGTTCCCGGTATTATGATAGGATCAACATATGGCCGTCTTGTTGGCATGTTTGTTGTAAAATATTACAGAAAACTCAACATTGAAGAGGGAACGTGAGTGTGTTTCTAGTTGCTTTCTTTAAAATTATGATTAGCCAGATACTTTTCTTCCTACTTTATATGAATTGCTGTTCTTATAAATCATTTATTTTATCAACAGGTCAATAATCTATCCTTTTTTCTGGCCTTTTATGCTCTCTCCCTCCTTTCCCCCCTGTTTTCTGTGATGTCTCAATGGAAAATGTACCCTCTTCTTGAAGAGATGATTGACAAATTGAACACTGATACCGTGTTAAATGCTGAACTGAGCTTATTAGATTTTTTTTGTCTCTCTCTGTCCAGAAGGAATGGTGTATTTTTTTCTTCATATTGGGCTTTAACATCTTTGTTACTTATCTTCTGTCTACATTTTCACGTGGACACCTTTGACATGGTGCCAATTTGCCAGATATAAATTCCATGCATTTGAAACTGAAAGTTTATTTCTCACTTAAAATTTTTGAGAGTCTTGTTTTTATTGGTATCCAGTCCACCCGCACGTTTTTCTTTCTTCTTTGGGGAAAGGCGCAATGCATTTTTCTTTCTTTGTTTTTTTTTCTATTTTCTTTTATTATTCTTTGACCTGGTATGACTCTGCAATGCTTTCTGTTTTTTTCATTTTGTTTTTCATTCACTATTGATTTGAGCCTCCCTTAGGCGGTCAGAATTTTTAATTTCTTTGAAACAGTTAGATATTTGCATAGGCTACCTTGATTAGAATTTCTAGTAGACTTAAATGTATTACTGTTGGTGGGTTTGCCTATGTCTGCTTCTGACATGCTAGGGATTGTCCTCCAAGGTCAAGACAATTAAATTCAAAAGCTAACAGTAACTGTAT
Organism: Lathyrus oleraceus; assembly: GCF_024323335.1. Classification (NCBI taxonomy): domain Eukaryota; kingdom Viridiplantae; phylum Streptophyta; class Magnoliopsida; order Fabales; family Fabaceae; genus Lathyrus; species Lathyrus oleraceus. Next base: position 17,424 of record NW_026113495.1, read on the forward strand.
TATTGAAGGATTGCCTCTTTTCAAATTTTTGTTTTAACTTTTCTATAAACTGCAAATATACGATCTCCTAGCAGAGCACCTCTGCTACTTTTTAATATGTTTTTACAGTGCTGGCATTTATAATTTTTGCTATAGAAGGCTGGAGTACCCCATATTTTCCCTGAAACTTATGTGACGCTTTTCTTATTTCCAGATATGCTTTGCTAGGAGCTGCATCTTTTCTTGGAGGTCAATGCGAATGACTGTGTCTCTATGTGTCATTATGGTTGAAATCACAAATAACTTGAAACTTTTACCCCTTATTATGCTTGTTCTTCTTATATCAAAGGTATGCATATTTAAATTTCCCATTACAAAGAAAATCATATCAAAATGCACTAAAGTTTTTCCCTTACAGGCTGTTGGTGATGCTTTTAATGACGGCATCTATGAAGAGCAAGCTCGATTGAGAGGCATCCCATTACTAGATTCAAAGCCTAAATATGAGATGAGGAATATGATAGCAAAGGAGGCCTGTGGGAGTGGAAGGGTGAAGATAATTTTAATTTTATTTGTAGCAATCGCTTATACATTATTAGTTGTCCAAGTAATTTGCGTTTTTCTGTGGGTTTTTCCAGCAATTGGGAAAGAAAGGGTCAATGCAATTTTGAATTAAGAAATTGATTTTCTATTATTGTTAGAGTAATTTTTCTTATTGCGGTGAAGTTGTTTGGGGCATAGAATATATGTATGGGCTAGGGTAGTTTATAGGAATCCTAATTGAATTATTGCCTATTCATGATTCTTTCTAGTACCACCAGTTTTGAGAAATAAAGAGGCCGTCTTAAGTTCAATGCAGATTGAAATAATATCATTATTAAAGGCCTGGTGTATAAAAAGGAAGATAGATAGTGAAAGAAAGGGTCCAAAGTTAAAAGCCCAGTTCCATATAGGAAATAAACTATGATCCTGGATAAAACTGATTTATCAAGGGGCAAGCTATACCAATATATGCTCAGGGTCCAACGGGAATTTGTTTTTTGACCCACACACACCATATATATATTACAGTATAAGAAAAACTGTGTTTCACGTACTTTTTTCTGTAGATATCTCTTTGGTACTGATTTTACGTGTAAATTTGTCTGTTGCAGGTGGTATCTTTCCCTCGTGTTGTTAAGGTTCCAGATGTAGTTTCCATTCTGCAGAGCAACTCACACAATGGTTTTCCAGTATGTATTGCTCTTGTACACTTATCAGTCATTATTCTTTGCATTTTCCAAATTGTCTTCTACAATTCACTATGTGCAGGTGATTGATCACACAAGAAGTGGAGAACCACTTGTTATTGGATTAGTGCTTCGAAGGTGAGCAGTGAGCATGATAAACTATTCTTTTTTGTTGAATATGTCTACTCTCTTATATGATTTTGGTCTTAACTTGATGTTAAAGCATGAATCACATAAAAACTCAAGCTACAATATCCTTTCTTTCGTGCAGTCATTTATTGGTAATTCTGCAGTCTAAGGTTGATTTCCAGCATAGTCCTTTACCCTCTGATCCTAGAAGTGGAGGTAGATCAATAAGGTGAGGCAAAATTTTATCAGTTAAGTTTGGCTTTTTTCATTTGTATTCAAATTTCTGATGACTCTTCTTAACTTTTAGGCACGATTCTGGTGAATTTGCAAAGCCTGTTTCTAGTAAAGGAATATCTCTTGACGATATACATCTAACATCAGAGGACTTGGAAATGTACATAGATCTAGCCCCATTTTTGAATCCCTCACCGTATATTGTACCGGAAGATATGTCTCTGACAAAGGTGTGGAGTTTGAAATCCTTTAGATGAGATATTTTTCAATTGTAATCTCCATTTTTGTTGTGGATAATTTTATGATGTCAAGCTGATGACACAGGTATACAATCTTTTCCGCCAACTTGGTTTGAGGCATTTGTTTGTCGTTCCTCGTCCATCACGTGTTCTTGGTTTGATAACCAGAAAGACCTGTTAATTGAGGTAGTCTTTCATAGTAACTTTGGAGTTTCTTGTTGAGTTGGCGTTGAATGTGTTAATTTTTTTTTTCTTATCATGCTTTTGAATGGGCAGGACGCAGAAAATGTGAATACATTAGAGCTCCGGGCAACTAGTGTAAGGTCTCTGATGCTCATTTTATTACATCCTATTTAGTTCTTAAATTTTTAATACAAGTGTTTTATGTCGCATATTTTCTTAGATTCTAAATGATGTTAAAGTTTATCTTTTAGTGGATTTTCATGATCTCAAAAAGATTATGAGTTCTATTTGGATGCAAATTTTTATGTGATGTTATTGCAATTTGTTGGTCATGGTTACACTTGATGCAGCTTGCTTGAGTGTCTTCTCACTCATTTTTTGTCTTCTCACTCATTTTATATCATTGTATTCTACCGAAAAACCGTATGGCCATAATTCATATATTTTTCAGTTCTCCTTGGAATATTTTGCAAATAAAATCATTGACTCACCGTGTTTTCAAAGGTGTCGTATAATAATGTGTACACAGTTACTTTTAATAGCCAAACGTTAGTTCTTAGTATGTTATATCAGTAGCCAATGTTTGAATCATGGACCTCCTCTCTAACTCCTTCAGGTGTATCAGCTCAACCACTTGAGCTACACCTTGGGGATAAAAGTGTACACAATTTTAATTACAGAAAGGTTTCGTTTTTGCATTTATGGACATCTTTGTCAAATTATATTGTCCAAAAGAATGCAATTATTCATCAAGCACAAAATTATAATCAATCTGTACTTTTATATATGGAATATTATGCGTTGTGCTGTCCGGGCTGTCCCTAATTTGATCTGCCAAGTTTTTTTTTTACCGAGTTCATTAAGTGGTAAACATAGTGACCTTTCCAATCAAAAGAAGCATTGTATGTTTCTCTTTTTTATATATATTTGATGCTGTAAATGTGAAGTCATTTTTCAGCTTTCAGTGAGATTGTGAGCAGCTCATAATTGGTTTGTCCATTCTAGATCCATAAAGGATGAATGAGGTGTAAAACTTCTGTGCATTTTCATATTTTCTCATCATCTTTTGCCGTTAAATCTATGCAACTGTGTTACCTTTTTAAGCAAAGCAATTTAGTTTTGCATCTGTCAGGATTTACAAACTTACTCCTATAAATGTATTATTTAAGTCTTCATGATTTCCTCATCACAGAACTCAGCATCAGAATAGAAGATTGACGGCAAGGAATGTAGATGTGGAGCGCCCTTTGCTGAATGGTCTTCTGGCTTAGAATCATCAGATACCTGACTATTACTGTGCAATTTTGCGAAAGTCCTTTCCGCAGGCAATTTTTC